>NC_080163.1:46886730-47151265 GCF_950295315.1 Erinaceus europaeus
GCTCACCCTTCCCCCCTTTTCTGCAGACTTTGGCTGGCTTCTGGCTACAGAGGACCTTTGGGGTCTTTTCTGAAACTCCCCTAGAGGGAGCAAGGAAGCGTATCTTAATGGGCACAAATACCATACCACTTCCTGGCTGTGTGGTCTTGGGAAAGCAGCTGAATTTCTCTGAGCTTCAGTTTTATCATCGGTAGAATGGGAAGAATGACATTACTTGCCTTCTAAGGCTACTGTGGAGATAGCACATAGTGCTACGTGTAAAGTGCTTAGCATGGTGCCTTGGAACCTAGGAGGCACATCTGCTAATGCAATCATTATTGACCCTGCTGGCCACCTTATTCTGAGGGCTCGGGCTTGGAGACAGGTAAGCAGATGGATACAGTACAGGTATATGCACACGTGAGCCCCTTCATGCATGTATGTGTGTGAGCATGCACACACACACACACACACACACACACACACACACACACACACAACTGACAGCCTCACATACTGGTGGGGTGCATGCTTGGATACATACACGTTCAGAAACACACAGGAGGAGGCTGTGGGAGGTGGAATCTGAGTCATCGAGACCAGGACTGTGGGTGGTGCTTTTGTCCTGATTTCCGGGGCTCTGCGCTACATTTCGAATACGGAAATGTATGGGGGGCTGGGGGGGGGTAGTGGCACCGTCAAGCGGCCAAATGAAGGGCCACTTGTGTGGGTCCTTATCTTGCATGGGTCCCCTCCCTAGGCCAGCTGTCATCCTAGTCCAATCCAGCTGTGTATCATCAGAGCTTTTTCTTCCTCTGACCTTACCCATAGGTGGGGCAGGCTAAGCCTCTGGGGCCTTGACATCATAATGCAGGCCTTGGATAATATCATAGAACAGGTGGTGCCTGCTCCCTGGAGATGCTGACGAGCTTGGCAAGACTAGTGGGGAAGGAGGTCTGAGGGAGGAAGCATGTAGGGAGAGTTAAGAGGCCCTTATCAAAGGGAGATAGGCCTGGGTTCAGGCAAGTCCCATCTCTGTGCGGTTATTTGCAGTTTCCTTAAATGTGTATGTGTTTTAGGAGACAGGCTCTACCAGCTTTTCTTCTCTGATTGGGAAAGGAGTGGTCAAGATGAACTTCCTTTCCTTTCACATCATCACTTAGTCTGCCCTGCTCTAGGTATGACCTCTCTCCAGAGTCCTGGAAGTGGGGACTAGCATCTCCAATGCACATGTCAAGAATAAAGGGGCTGGGTGGTAGGCACCTGGTTGAGCTCATGCTACAATGCACAGAGACCCAGGTTCAAGGTCCTGGTTCCCACCTGCAGGAGAGAAATTTTACAAGCAGTCAAGTAGTGCTGCAAGTGTCTTTGTTTCTTTCCTTCTCTATCTCCCCTTCTCTCTCAATTTTTCTCTGTCTCTATCCAGTAAGTAGACAAGTTACTAAAAAAAGAAGAAACCAAGTGACTTGTCCAAGGGCACACAACCTACATAAACCAGATTCAGGCTGACTCCCAGTTTACACTCTCCACCTGTGGTAGCATTTGTCCTGGGTTTTGACCCACTAGTATAGAGCCCATAGACATGTCAGGGTCTATCAGTCTTTTGGACTTGGTGTGGAATAGGAGTGTCTCTGTTTCTCAGGCCAGTCTCTTGAGTGCCTGTGAGCCAGTTAATGTCCCGGAAGCATGCCCAGGTGTCACGTGCTTGGCTCCAAACCAATGGTTGTATAGTATCAGGAGAAGGACACAGGTGCTGGGGGCACAGGTGCTGGGGGGAGGAGGTGGGGTGGGGCAGCCGAGACACCTGCGAAAGGCTCAGTCCTGTGCCGGTGGGTGGGTGGGTGAGGAGTGGGAAGCAGCAGATGGACAGGTCGGGATGGGGGGCAGAGATGCTGAGCTGGCTCTGAAGCCCAAGGTGACTCCAGAATCTGTTAGGGAAAGGAAAGTGTGAAGGAAAAGAAAGGGGAGAGGTGGGGGAGCTGGAATGGAGAAGAAATCCAGGAAAGCACAGCTGATAGAGAATAGTTAGGGATGCGGCCTCTGAGGCCAGTTGACATAAACTCAGCCCAGCTTCAGTGGCAAGAACCATCTTTCTGTTTTCTCACTTGGAAACAGTGTACAAATAGCTCCTACCCTGAGAACCTCTAATCTTTCACTACTAGAACCTATGCTTCATTTTGGCCTAACTGCCAAGTAACTAGCCACACAGACATTAATCACTGCCAGGATCAAGTAGGGTCAGTATTGGAAGGCTCCAGGGGAGACCTCCCCATCTAGATTAACCACAGACTCTTTTTTTCCCCTCTCCAAGCAATTGTTACCTTTTCCTCTGGACCCAGGTCTATAGGCTTGAGTATCTGGGGACCCAAGAATATTCATTGAAGAGATGAACAATGCCTGTCAAGTGACTGGTACGTTGCTCAATGATTGCACCATAGATGAAATATAATGTCAACCATTATATTGTTGACATTATATTGCACCATATAATGTCAACAAAGGTTCCTGGAGCCTCCACCTTGTGCTCAGCAAATAAGCTCAAGTCTCTCTACGCTCATGACCTCACAGATCAGTGAAGAGTTTAAGGTTACAGTGACTATTGCTGGCTTCAAGGGCATCCCCAAACCAAGGCCCAAAGGAAAAGGTGGCCAATGCTTGCAGGAAAAAGAGATGTGTGTGGTTAGTCTGGGTTGGGGAGCTGGCCCCTGGAGCCCTCTGAAGCAGACCCTTCCTGGCCCCAACAGTGATTAAGGTCCTTGTGGCTGGTTACTCGGCAGCCAGGCCGGAAGAGAAAGCCCATAATTAACAAGCTGGCACTCATACAACCACATGTCAGTACGCCCAAGCACTGGGATAGCTGTCTGTCAGTCGTAGCTGCTGGTGGAATTTTTTAGACAGCTGGGCTCAAGCTGGGAAATGAATATAAGTTACATTTCTATGCATCGTTGTTCGTGGTGGTGAAAAAAAATTAATCAGTGACATAGCTGTGACACATACTCATTTAAGAGTCTACAGAGAAATGTTCATTTGTCAGAGGCAGCAAAGAAGAGATTATGTGTCAGCCGGGGAGGGGTGAAATATTTATACAATGGCTAATAAACACCGGTGTGTAAGGGGGTCAATTGATTGTGTCAGTGGCCACATGACAAATACAGCATTGAGCAGCCATGGGCACTACCCCTGTGCCCGGGGGCTCCATTCTGATGACAAATTCACAACGCGTTACTGTTAGTGCTCCCCGCCGACCATCAGCTCAACCCTCTTTGCCGGCTGGGCAACCGCAGATTGCTCGGAAGCAGAACTCCCATGGAAGCTGCCTACCCCCAACTTCATTAAGTTGAACTTGAAGTTGGTAAATTACTCCCCAAATGCCAAAACAGCTAGATAAAGAGAGTGGGGTGGGGAGGGATAAGAGGGAGAGAGAGAGAGAGAGAGAGAGAAAGAGGAAACCCTATTTCATCATTCTTTTTGCCTCCAGGGTTATTGCTGGGGCTTGGTGCCAGCACTACAAATCCACTGCTCCTGGAGGCCATTTTTTCCCCTTTGTTGCCCTTTTTGTTTATCATTGTCATTGTTATTATTATTGTTGTCATTGTTGCTGGATAAGACAGAGAGAAATAGAGAAAGGAGCGGAAAACAGAGAGAGGGAGAGAAAGATAGACACATGCAGACCTGCTTCACTGCTTGTGAAGCGACCCCTCCTGCAGGTAGGGGGCCTGGGGCTCGAACTGGGATTCCTGCACCGGTCCTTGTGCTTTGCACCATGTGCACTTAACCCACTGTGCTACCGCCTGACCCCTGAGAACCCTATTTTATTGTGTGGATGTGTGCTGTTTTCAAGATTTCGTGTTCCTGAATTTCAGGTCTGGAAAGTGGTGGGCCTAGCTCCCTGCCTCCACCAAGATTGTGCACCAGGACCCCCAGTGGAGATCTCACCTGCCTCTTGTTGGCCAGGGCTCCCTGCCCAGCCAGTCCCGTGACTGATTTGACCTTTTCTTTCTTCTCATGGAGGCCAAGACCCCACTTGTTCTGTGGTTGTGAGAGGTTCCTGTACGCTCTGGGTCTACTGGTCTTGCAGGGTCTGAATGTACACCTGCCATTGCCTCAGACAATAGTCTGGTTGAAACATCTGTCAACCCTATGGAGGAGGCCCTTATCTCTTGCTCCCTCCACAGGCAGCCCATCTGGAGTTTCAAGATTGGTCATCAAACTTCCTGTTAGAAGGAGCAGATCATCTGCAATACCCACTCCTAGTATTTAAGCCCTGATCATGTGCCAGCTACTGTGTCACATACTCTGCATGCATCATTTCACTGGACTTCCTTTTTTTTTTTTAAAAAAAATATTACATATGAGAGAGTTTCACATGAGTCAGAGACAGAGAGAGTGAGAACCACTCTGCTGTTTGTGGCATTAGAGTTCACACTAGGAACCTCAGGCTGGGAACCAAATCCAATGCTCTATTAGTTGGGCTATTTCCTCAGTCCCTATTTTGCTGACTCTTGACAGTTCTTGAGGCAGGTCTAATTATTAGCCAAGCTGTATAGACAAGAAGATGCAAACCCAGAGAAGTAGCTTGTCTTAAGTTCACAGTTACAGTTGGGATTTGAATTTGGGAGTGCTTTGGAGGAGCAGAGTCTTCCTGCCTTCTTGGTCCTGATTTTCCTCCCTGACCATGTTTACCTCTCATGGTAAACATCTGAAAATCTTAACTTCTAAGCTTAGATGATCCAGATCTAAGAGATTAATTTATAATTCTAAAAGGTTGTAAGCATCGTGGGAAAGGGGCTATGTCTCAGACACATTGTTTGCAGAATTCATTCCAGACAAACTAAGCTGATTCTAATGTTCATTTTTTAAAAAAAGAAAAAAACGATTTATCTATTTATTATGGATAGAGACAGACAGAAATTGAGACTGAAGGGGAGATATAGAGGGAGATAGATAGAGAGATACATAAATACATCACTGTTTCACCACTTGTGAAGCTTCCTCCCTTGCAAGTGGGGACAGAGAGCTTGAACCTGGGTCCTTGCACATTATAACATGTATACTTTACTGTGCTACCATTTGGCCCCCTAACTTTCATTTTCTAAAAATATTTATCTTATTTAAATGAGAGAGAAAGAAAAAGAGATTTTCAGAGCACTGATCAGCTCTGGCTTATGGTGGTGAGGGGGGGCTGAACCTGGGACCTTGGAGCCTCAGGCATGAAAGTCTTTTGCATAACTATTGCTGTCTCCCCAGCTCTAACTTTTATTTTAACTGGAGCAGGTAGAGATATCCAAATTTCCAAGATGTCCCTCCTATCTCAAAACACTGGGTTTGTTCCCCCTTTTCTGGGACTGAGAAGGGACCCCGCTTCCCTCTTATGCTGCGTCCCAGCCTCCAGCCTTCTGCTTCTGCGGGTGTTGTATCACCGCAGTCAGTCCAGAGATAGTCAGCATCACCACTTGATTTGGGATGGGATGACACCCTGCGAACACAGTTGCAGATGAAATTTCACACGTATTTGTGAATGTGGAGATTACAGATAAGCACACGTCCCAACTTGCTTTTACTTTTCAAAATGAGATTCCTCCCTTACAACATTGGGCTCCACCTTCAATTTCTTGCTGTGGAGGTGTTAATGAAGATATTAGTAATAATGGAAATAGCATAGTTTGCCTTTACTGAATGTTTATTGTATGCTAAGTGCTCTGCATTATATTTTGTCTAACTTTCACAACAGGCCCATCTTACAGATGGGGAAACTGAGAGAGAGAGGGAAAAAGAGAGAGAGAGAGAGAGAGAGAGGAATTAAGTAACTTGCACAAGGACACATAACTAGCAGGATCTGAGATGTAAATCTATACTTACCACTTGCAGAACCCCTGGATGTACCCAGGAGACCCATGTTCCCTCCTAGACCCTGACTTCAATCATATTGAAATATTCCACTGCCACAGCTGATTCTGTTCACTTTTACATCTGGGCCACTGCAGATGCTGTTCCTGTTTACTGGAATGCCCTTCTGTCTCTTCTCAAATTGCTACCATATTGATTCTCAAACAGGCACTGCTCTCACTTGCCTTTGGTTCCTTCTTGGAACATTTTTCCTTCTTCTTTGCTGCCTACGTGATTCATCTTGGTTGCTCCTTTCTACAGGAAGCCTTCCTAGATCTCCCCTGCCTGGACTAGCTTCTCCAGAACAGGAGAGTGTGCCACTGTTCACTATGGTATTCCTAATGTCTGGAAGAGAGGGAGGCTTCAGTGAATGTCCAATAAATCTATGAATGAATGCATGAATGAATGAACGACGAACCCAAAGGTATAGAGAACCTCTACAAAACAGATCTCTAAGATCCAGACTCCAGGGAAGAAGTTCTGAAGGTTTAGGGTTTGAGAGGAACCTTAGGTAAGGAAAGTCAGATTGTTTAGAAGAATAACATTGATCCTGGATCTGAATCTCCTGTGTGACTCTAGGCAGGTTACTTAACCTGCCGAGCTTACCTCATTTGAAACATGGGCATAATGGTACTGCCCATATTAAAAGGTTGTGATGACAGAATTCAAGTTGTATATATGTGCTCAATGACAATCTGCTGTTACTGCTATTGAGAGACAGGACTGGGCAGAGGAGGTTTGATGGTTTGTGCTGTGTGAGCTACTTCAGGGTTCTGGGCCAGGTGGTCATTAAGAGCACTGGACTGGAGGAACGTTGTCCAGGAGCAGTGTGATCTGATAAGATCTTTCCCTTCTGAGTCCTGACTTTCTCCTCTATGAAGGAAGAACATCAAGTTCTCCCCCAGTCACTATCCAATAGGATTATTGTGGATGATCATATGAGATAATATATATGAAAATGCTTTGAAATATGTCCAGCGCTATCTAAACGCAGGGGATTATGTTTATCTGCAGGCAGTTCATAGGGGCTTAATTATCATCAGTATTCATAAGCTCTGAAGCTTTAGTGCAGTCCTGCAAAGCTTCTTCAGTAGCCCTTTAGTGGGAAGAATCCCATGGAGAAACTGAGGCTGAGTTGTCTGCATGTGTCCAGAGGTCCTAGGCAGTGGAAGGTGGGGTGGTGGTGAGCAGCACCAAGGTAGAGCAGCACTGACAGTGCTACCCAGGCCTGACTGCAAGATTTAGGGCCTCTGCTCACCCTTGCAGAGGTGGGAGCCTGCTGGGAGGGAGGCAGAAACTCCTGGCTTCAGGTGTGAAGTGCTTCCCATGTTGCCAGGGCTGGCTTTTCTCTGTTCCCGGTGGCTCCTCAGGCAGGAGGAGCTGGAGACAGGCAGCAGCCAGCAATGACTCGGCATTTGCTAGAGCCACTGCTGACAAGGGAGGAGAGGTGCCCACTGTGATGGGCTTGCATCCAGAGCTGGGCTTTTTGGAGGGTAGCAAGGAGGTGGGTGCAGCGTGCTCAGGGCCAGGCCAGCTCTCAGGAGCTTAGAGCAGGCCCCATGTTTTAGCATGCTGGACTAGAGGGGTAACCCCAGGAGTAGGTGAAAGGCTGGGAATGGCTCCCTGTGGCAGATGGCAGTAGGAGGAAGAGAGGCCGGAGAGCACAGGCCTGGTACTGAAATGTGGAAGTCATTCTTCTGCAGAAGAGGAGAGGGAGGAGAGGGCACTGACATACAAGGCCTGGAGGCCAGTGCTACTGATCTGTTTATTTACTTGTTTAAATGATTTCTCTCAGTAAACCAATGTGACCTCAATTAAAAAATTTTCCTGGTGGGCCAGGAAAATAGTTCACTTGACAGTGTATTGCTTTGCCATGTGTGTGACCCAGGTTTGAGACTGACCCCCACTCTACTAAAGGAAGCTTGAGTACTGTGGTCTTCCCCCCCCCTTTCCTCTGTCTTTCTATCTCTATCTGAAACAAAAAAAACAAAGAACAAATCTCTCTCTGTGTGTCTCTCTCTCTCTCACACACACACACACATACACACACACTCTTCTTGGGTATACTGAGTACATGTTGGGTACTAAAGAGAGAACAGTACACAGGAAGGAGCTGTTTCTTCTCTTGTTGAGTTTAGAGCTGAACAAAGGAAATAGACAACAGGGCTGTCAAGATAGCTCATCTGGGAGGGGCACCTGCTTTGCACATGGGCACAACTGAGGAGGTTTGAGCCTGTTCCCCACTGCACTGGGAGAAGTCTCAGTGCTATGCTGTTTTTCTCTCTCTTTCCCTCTGTCTCTCATTTTTCATCTGAAAAACAACAACAACAAAAACTCAAAGAAAGAGGGAGAGAAGAAGGGAGGGAGGAAGGGAGAAAGAGAGAGAGAGAGAGAAAGAGAGAGAGAGAGAGAGGGATTAAACATTCATATACCCAGAGATAGCAGGGAGACTCTGGGTTCTCTTTATTTCCAGCTTCATCAACAGGAAGCCTTTCCTTGACACAGGAGGATTCATCTGAGGCTAGAAGAGTCATCTGGGATGAAGGATGGATTAAATTCAGTTCAACAAATATTAAACTGCCATCTACTTCTGATCCACCAATAGACACAATCCCTGTCTTTAAGGGGTTAGAGTTTGAAGGGGAAAGTTCCCTGGGAAGAAGGACCTACATAGGAAAGGTAATGGTTGGTTAGAGAGGGCAAGGGTGAGTATGGAGAACAAGGGAAAGGGGAGAGGCCCATGGAAACAGAAGATGGCCCGAGGCCCTGGGAGGCATGGGGCTTGGCTGAAGATAATGCAGGAGAGGCACAGGCCTCTGTGGTGGAAAGTCCACTTTCATGCAGCTTCACTGACACGAGGGCAGATGAAAGTTGCAGATAGGAGCTTGTGTCCCACACTGCTCACTGTTAGATCAGCTCTGAAGGCAGGGGAGGGTGGATCCAGGCTGCATCAGCTGTCAGACAGGAGTATGTCTGTCACTGACCCAATATGGAGTGACTGGATATTTGTATCTGCCTCACACCTCCTCACACCATTATTAACATCAGTGAGCTGGCCATGGTGTGGCAGTAATAGTCCTCACATGGGCACAGTGCCTCTGTCCATTTGAATTTCACAGGAGTTCTATCCAGGAAGCAGAGCCAAGACTTCTACTTCCATTTTAATGATAAAAGCTGATGTTATTGAGTGTTTACTGTATGCACATACCACTTCATTAAATATCCTCAGAAATCACCACCATTGTACAGGAGAGGAGACACTGAGCAAGTGCCCAAAGGACTTGTAAACAACAGAGCTGGGACCAAAGCCCTGCTCTTGTTCCGGACCATCTGCCTCTGCTCTTTCTCTCTCTTTCTTCTTTCTTTCTTTCTTTCTTTCTTTCTTTCTTTCTTTCTTTCTTTCTTTCTGTTTACCAGTGTTATCACTGGGGCTCAATGCCTACACTATGAATCGACTGCTCCTGATGGCTATTTTTCCTCTTTCTCTTTCTTTCTTACTTGAAAGGACAGAGAGAAATTGAGAGGGGGGAGGGGTAGATGGAGAGACACCTGCAGCACTGCTTCACCATTTGTGAAGCTTCCCCTCTGCACATGGAGTCTAGGGGCTTGAACCCAGGTCATTGTGCATAGTAACATGTGCACTCAATTGGGTGTGCCACTGCCAGATGCCTCTTGCCTCCTTTTATCTCACCTCTTGGAGCTGCATAGCCACCCAAACAGATAGAACCTGGCACAGTTCAAGCAGCCTCCTACCCTAGGCTCAGACTGTGCACTTAGCACTTTTCATCTCCTCCCCCTAAGGTGCTGGTGAACTCCAGCCTTGTGGGGCCAGTTGATCCCAAATCCTGAGCAATTGATGCCTGAATGTAGTGGACTCCCTCCCCACAGCATGCATGATGCTCCCTTAAATCTTTCCGTGGCAGAGTCCTATCCTGCTGCCTCACAGAGCCTCGTTTGGTCAGAACAACCAGGGGAAGCAGGATGGATGTGCAGAGAACTCAGTAATAATCCTCACGCAGACATCCAGGCTTCTGTATAAAGACAGATTAAAAACTCATTGGGTAGAGATGAGGAAATAACTCAGCCCCTTGGCCACAGTGGGAACGCCTGGCACTGCAGGTGCTGGTGGTGGGATGCGGGAGGCAGTGTCAGGGGTGGGAATGGCTTTTGGTTTTAGGAGCCAGCACCTTCCCTTTTTGTGCTACCCCCAGAGCCACCTTTCTTTGCTGCCTGCCTTGAAGCCAAGGCTGACACATCCTGGCCCCCGCGGAGCAGTGAGGGGGCTGCGATAGGCTGGTGGAAGCCAGAGCACAGTCGCTGCCTAGCTCCACACCCTGGTTTGTTTCCTCTACAGCATTGGAATCTACAGTTTGCCTATCTGTTTACTTCTGTGTTGTCTGTCTTCTCATCTCGACTATAAGTCCCACGAGGCCAGGGGGCCTGGTGGGTTTGTGTACTGCAGTGCCCCAACCCCTCACACATAGTAGGACTTACCTGTTGAATAAATGTATACAAGCATTATTGGGATCCTTGTTCTAGCCTGGCCTAGCTGAAACACGGACATGGTTGTCTCCTACCAAGGAAATCTCTCCCCAGCTTCAGGCTCCTAGGAAAAGCTCCGTAAAGGATTTTGTCCATAAAGGATTGGTTTCAGGGAAGGAAAAAAAAAAAAGGAAACCGTGGCTGGCGCATTAGGCGCCATCAGGGGGCGCTCTTGTGCCCTGGATTTGCAACGCCCTCCGCAGACTCCGGGTGAGCACTTCCAAGGCCGCCCCCGCTCCTCGTCGCCTCCACCTTTGGGGAGTGGTTACCGCCTCCTCTCGCTCGCGTTCGCACGCCCACCCCCACCCCGGCGCGTCCCCGCTCCAGGGACCGTCTCAGCAGCCCTGAGCCCCATCCTCCCCCCACCCCAGCCCGGCCCAGACTCCTTCCACCCACGCGGCCCCATATGCTGGAAAGAGCCTCCCACTCCCCATCTGTCGAGCCACTTCCTTGCCCCCATTCCCAGTTCTGCCGCTGTCTCCTCCTCTTCTTCCTCCTCCGGGAAGCCGGTCCTGACTGAGGAAAGGTGGAGGATCACAGTCTCAGGACACTCGACTTCCAGCCGCCCACGGTCCCCAATACACCCCACCTCCTTTATTCCCCGCCGCCCCCCCCCCCCCCCCCCCGCGACTCCGGCTTTGGGCTTTGGAGAGAAGCCGGCAGCCCTGTGCAGACGCCCCCCAGCGCCCAGCTCAGAGTCAGGGTGTGCAAACAGACTGGCGCAGGAATCCTGGGCGCTTCTGACCCCTGGGCAAATCCTGCGGGGGAGAGAGCGGGTGGCACCCCAGTGTTGCAGACAGACTGGCAGGGGAGCCCACTGCGCCCCACACCCCGCAGGACGTGGATGACAGTTCTGGGGTCATAACTCAGAGGTGGTCAACCCAAGGCCCCCAGACCAGCAGCATGAGGAAGGAACAGGGTGGGAAGCCTCGTACCCTGGGGCAAGCTAGGCCAGGGAGCACCGAGTAGAGGAGCACCTTCTGCTTTTCTCGCCAAAAGGGCTGCTTTCATTTTGCAGATCGATTATTGCAGCGTGCTTTTGTGTGTGCAGGGGCGTCGTTTTTTTTTTTTTTTTTTTTATTCCTTAATGTATCTTGCTTGTCTAATGAATGTTTGATTACACCTACATCCAGAGACTGTTTTAATGAAAGGTGAAGAAGGCTCCGGGAGGAAAATAAATAAATAAAAGATCATTTCCCAGCCCTTACTCCCCCCCCCCCCCCCACAACTCTCCATCTACAGTTGTCTTCTGAAGTCTGTGCCTTAGCAGGAGAATTCTGTCCCCATTCTCCAGCATTCCCATGTAAATGGTGCTTCTCTCCTGAGGAAATCACACCCTTCAATCGGTCATTCTCAGGCTTGTGTTAGGGATGTGAAGGGGGAAGAGATGGATGAGGAGAGGGAGGCTGTGAGGGAGGGAGGGACCAAGGCCTAATTCTCAAGCCTGACAGTCAGGCTGCAGCATCACTCACTTGTTGAGCCAGCGCCCACTATGCCAGGCCATGCAGAGAGCCATGAGGCACAGGAAGCAAGCACAGGTTAAGGCCCAGGCCACCAGTTCAATTAATCATCTACTTGCTTAGCATCCTGGTAGGATGGCTTGACCCTGGGGGGTTTACTTAACCTCAGAGAGTCACGGTGTTCCTCCCTCGGAAAATAAAGGTATATAAGTACACATATCACAGCTGTGTTGGAGGATTAAATGAGATGCTTCGCAGTGTGCCTGGCATGGTTATTACTGTTTGCTATGGAGGAAGCAGGGAGGAGGCAGAGGAATGGGGCTCAAGATCCAGGAGTTTACTAGATGCTGCACACATTGTGCATTCCTCTTAGAGTTTGAACCCTGCCTCACTCATCAGCTCTCAGGCAATTACCCATTGCCTGGGTAGCCAGCACTATTTTCTCTCTCTTAAGATTTATTTATTTTATTTTCAAAACATGTTTGGACTTAAAAAAATTTTTTTTAATTATTTTTATTTATTGGGTAGAGACAGCCAGAAATTGAGAGAATAGAGGGAGATAGATAGATAGATAGATAGAGACACCTGCAAGCCCTTCACCACTTGCAAAGCTTTCTCCCTGCAGGTGGGGGCTGGGGGCTCAAACCCGGGTGGGTCCTTGCACACTGTAACGTGTGTGGCAACACTCATGCCTTTTTTTAAAAATTAAATTTATTTATTTTCCCTTTTGTTGCCCTTGTTGTCTTTTTATTGTTGTTGTAGTTATCATTGTTGTTGGCATTGATGTCATTGTTGTTGGATAGGACAGAGAGAAGTGGAGAGAGGAGGGGAAGACAGAGATGGGGAGAGAAAGATAGACACCTGCAGACCTGCTTCACCGCCTGTGAAGCAACTCCCCTGCAGGTGGGGAGCCGTGGCTCGAACTGGGATCCCACGCAGGTCCTTGCACTTTGCGCCACGTGCACTTAACCCACTGCACTACCACCTGATTCCCTAATGCCTTTTTTTTTTTTTAATTTATGAGAGGGGTAGGAGGAGATAGAGAGAAAGAATCAGACATCACTCTGGTACATGTGCTGTCTAGGACTGAACTCAGGACCTCATGCTTAATAGTCTAGTGCTTTATCCACTGCACCACCTCCCAGACCACACTTGCACTATTCTCTGCTCTACGGATGCAGATGTGAGCCAGGCAGGCCAGGCTTCTGCACAGGGAGCTCACCATGAGGAGGAGAGACCCCAACCTAGATAGACCAGGCTCTTGGAGGCCAGCTGGGCAAAGCTGGGAGAAAACCAGCACAGGTCACTGTGGGAGCACAGAGAGGGGTTTCCTCACCTTGACTAGATAACCAGAGGAAGACAATGTAGTCAGAAAAAGATAGGGAGAATATGAGCTAAGGGGTGTGGGAAGGCAGGACAGAGAATGTTCTAATCATGCAGCATTGCCTGTTAAGCTCTTGGTGGGGCTATGAAACTCTAATGTCAGTCTTTCACTGTGGTTAAAGAAGCAACTTTAGAGGGGACCAGGCTGTAGTGCATCAGGTTAAGTGCACATGGCACAAAGCATACATGGTGCGAAGCACAAGGACCTGCATAAAGATCCCAGTTCAAGCCTCGACTTCCCACCTGCAGGGGGACGCTTCACAAGCGGTGAAACAGGTCTTCAGGTGTCTTTCTCTCCCTCTCTCTGTCTTCCCCTCTTCTCTCCATTTCTCTCTGTCCTATCCAACAACAACAATAATAACAAGGGCAACAAAAGGAAAAAAGTGGCCTCCAGGAGCAGTGGATTCATGGTGCAGGCACTTTTTCTTCTAGCGTTTGCCCATCTTCCGTAGCCAGTCAACAGCGTCAGGTTGAGCCTGATGTAAAGTTTCGAGACCTCCTTTGAATCTGGAGAGGTGGCAGTCGTTGACTATGTGGGTCATAGTCTGTCTGTAGCCGCAGGGGCAGTTCGGGTCATCTCTGGCTCCCCAGCGATGGAACATAGCGGCGCACCAGCCATGGCCTGTTCGATAACGATTGAGGAGGGCCCAATCATAACGTGCTAGGTCAAAGCCAGGTTGACGCTTGCAGGGGTCTGTGATGAGGTGTTTGTTCTTTACCTCAGCTGACTGCCAACTCTGTTTCCAAGAGTCTGGAACAGAGAAGTTCAGTGTAGGCGTAGGGGACCAGATTGGGTGACAAGACGTCAAGCGTTGGACAGGGTGGGCGAAGATATCCGAGTATATTGGCAGGTCCGGTCAAGCGTAGACGTGGGAAATGAACTTAGATGATGCCGCATCCCGATGAATATCTGGCAGGGCGATGTTGCTAAGAACTGGCAGCCATGGAACTGGGGTGGAACGGATAGTTCCAGAAATTATCCTCATGGAGGAATATAATTTGGAATCGACCAAGTGGACATGGGGGCTATGGAACCATACTGGGGCACAGTATTCTGCAGTGGAATAGCATAATGCTAGAGATGATGATCATAGTGTGGAAGCGCTCACGCCCCATGAGGAGCTGGCCAGTCTTGCAATGATGTTATTCCTCGCGCCCACCTTTGCTGCAGTTTTTATGAGATGTTCGTGAAATGACAGGGTGCGATCGAGAGTAACGCCAAGATAGACTGGCTGGGCTTCATGCCGGATTCTCGTATCGCCAAGCTGCACATTAAGCTCACGTGAGGCCGAGGCATGTTGTAGATGGAAAACAGATGATACCGTTTTTGCAGTGCTAGGGATTAGTCGCCATTTTTTACAGTAATCAGATATCAGAGACATGTCTTTCGTGAGTGTTTCCTCGAGGATGTCGAACTTTGATGCCTGAGTTGCACAGCAGATGTCATCAGTGTAGATAAACTTCCTTGAAGAAGTTTCTGGGAGGTCATTGATGTAAATATTGAATAGCGTAGGAGCCAGAACAGAGCCCTGGGGGAGGCCACTTGAGAGAAGTCTCCATCTGCTAGACTTGTCACCC
Source organism: Erinaceus europaeus (assembly GCF_950295315.1). NCBI lineage: Eukaryota > Metazoa > Chordata > Mammalia > Eulipotyphla > Erinaceidae > Erinaceus > Erinaceus europaeus. Next base: position 46,901,559 of record NC_080163.1, read on the forward strand.
AGATGCACCCAGGCACTGAGCCCCAGTGATAACCCTGGAGGAAAAAAAAAAAAAGAAGTAGCCTTAGATTCAGACTTCTGGATTCAAACTCTGGGTCTATTGTCTACTGGCTGTGTCACCTTGACATTTGCTCATTTAACCTCTTACTTACTTCACCTCTTCTGTAAAATGGGCATTTATTATTATTTTTAATTTATTTATTTTGGATCGAGACAGAGAAATTGAGAGGGAAGTGAGAGACAGGGTAAGAGAAAGACAACTGCAGCATTGCTTCATCTCTTATGAAACTTCCGCCTTGCTGCTGGGGGCCGGGAACTTGAATATTGTAATATATATGGTCTACTAGATATGCCAGTGCACTTTTTTTTTTAAACCAGAGTACTATATAGCTCTGGTTTATGGTGGTGTCAGGACTGAACCTGAGACTTCAAAGCATACTTGTAATAAGGGTTAATAACAATACTCAGGGGAGTCGGATGATAGCGCAGTGGTTGAATGTAGGTGGCACAAAGCACAAGGACTGGCGTAAGGATCCCTGTTCAAGCCCCCAGCTCCCTACCTGCAGGGGAGTCACTTCACAAGTGGTGAAGCAGGTCTGCAGGTGTCTATCTTTCTCTTCCTCTCTCTGTCTCGCCCTCCTCTCTCCATTTCTGTCTGTCCTATCCAACCACAAAGACATCAATAACAACAACAATAATACCTACAACAATAAGACAACAAGGGCAAAAACAAAGGGAAATGAATAAATAAAGATTAAAAAATAAAAATAAAAATACTCATTTCATTGAATGTGTGAGGTGACATTTATAGAGTGCTTAGCTTAGACCTGGCATGAGGGAAACATATCATCAGTGTTAAACTGTTGCATGCTGGTGAAGATGATCACATCTTCACAGGGAGATGGTCAGACCATGAAGAACACTGTTTTCCATGTTAAGGAGTTTGGACAAACCTAGGCGTGACAGGGGACGAGAGGTGTAAAAGATCAAATCTGCAGCCATCGTTGGTATCATTTCTGGATCTTCTTGTTCACAATCCACTTCTAACTCATTGGTAAATATTGCTGGTTCTACCTTCATAAGTCATCCAGCATCTGACCACATCTTAGCATCTCCATAGCCACCACCCTGGCCCAAGCCATCATGGTCTCCATCATCATCCCTCCCCAGGATGGTTGCAGTGGTGTCCCTACTGCTCTGCCTACAGTCTATTCTCTACAGATTAGCTAGAGGGATCTTGTTAAAATGTAAATCAAACCGTGTTACTCCTCTACTCAAACCCTCCAGTGGCTCTGTGTCTCAGCCTGAGTCAAAGCCAAAATCTTTAAAATGTCCTACAAACCCTGCAAGGCGTGGCTTCCTGCCAAACCCCTCCCTCCTCGCTTACTCCTTCAGCCTTGCTGGTTCCTGCACACTTCTCAAATGTGAACTTGCCAAGTGCAGTTCCACGTGAGGATTTTGCACCGGCTATTCCATCTGCCTTGGAGCAGTTCCAGCTGTCATGAAGGTTCCCCCTCAGATGGAGGACTGCCCTTCTACTCCATGTCATGACCAGCCTTGGTCCTGCATAAACACTCCTTGTCTTCCTCTTCTGTTTCTTTCCTTCCCATAGCAGTGATTGTGCTTTGGATTTATGGATTTACTTGATCATTTCTCCTTGGTCCTCCACCTTTCTATTGGAACACAAGCTCCATGAAGATAGGGATTCTGGTCTGTTCATTACAGTACCCACATCTTCAACAGCACGAGCACATAATAGTTTTCAATAATGATTGGTTGAATGAATGACTACATTAATACATCAATATGTATCAGATTTAGATCACTCTCACATGGTATTCTGAATGGATGGGGTATGGTAGTAAAGCTGTAGTGGAGATAAGGCGGAAGAACTTGACCCCCCACAACCACCCACCACCAGCCCTGGGATTGATTGGCTCTCAAGGACCAAGAGGTAGAGCTGGAGAGCAGTGAGTGGGTGGCATCTTGGTGAACAATGGTGTCAGTGACCGAGCTGGTGAGTGGGGGGAGATTCATTGGCATCAGTTTTTATTTTCCAAAAAATAAGTTAATAATAATAATAATAATAATAATAAAAGACTTAAAAATTTTTTATTTATAAAAAGGAAACACTGACAAAACCATAGGATAAGAAGGGTACAACTTCACACAGTTCCCGCCACCAGAACTCCGTAATCCATTCCCTCCCCTGATAGCTTTCCTATTCTTTACCCTCTGGGAGTATGGGCCCAAGATCATTGCGGGATGCAGAAGGTGGAAGGTCTGGCTTCTATAATTGCTTCCCCGCTGTACATGGGCGTTGACAGGTTGACCCATACTCCCAGCCTGCCTCTCTCTTTCCCTAGTGGGGAAGGGCTCTGGGGAAGTGGAGCTCCAAGACACATTGGTGGGGTTATTTGTCCAGGGAAGTCTGGTCACATCCTGCTAGCATCTGGAACCTAGTGGTTGACAAGAGAGTTAACATACAAAGCCAAACAAATTGTTGACCAATCATGGACCTAAAGGCTGGAACAATGCAGGTAAAGAGTTGGTGGGGGGAGATCTGTTTTGTAGATAGCTCATAGGCAAATTTTAGTTATATTCCAAAGGGTCTGTGGCTATACTAGTTTTTTTTTCCCTTTTTCTTTTTACCCCTGAGTCTGAAATCTGATAAGCAGGTGGATCCAAGTTATTGTCTGGGGAGATGATGTCATGGCTGAAAAAAAAACCAGAAAGCTGGATCAGGGAAGAGAGTAGCTCCCCAATATGGGAATGGGGTATAAATATTGTTGACTGTAAACCCCATCGATTTGATGTGATCTGGGGCCCATAATTAGCTTAGGAGCCTGTGTGACCTCTGCATCCCTCTAGATCTGAGCTCACATTCTGTGGTCATGAAAGTAACAGACTTATTTACTTTTAGTGCCACTAGGTTATCACTGGAGCTCAGTGTCTGCATAACAAGTTCATTGCTCCTGATGTTCTTTTATATTTTCCTTTCTTTTTGGATTAGAGATAGAGAGAAATTAAGAGGGAAGGGGAGATAGGGAGGGAGGGGAGAGGGAGAGAGAGAGGGAGAGAGAGAGGGAGAGGGAGAGGGAGAGAGAGAGAGAGAAAGGGACAACTTCAGTACTGCGAGAGAGAGAAAGGGACAACTTCAGTACTGCTTCACTCATGAAGCTTCATTCCTACAGGTAGGGACTGGTAGCTTGGACCTGAGTCCTGTGCATGGTAATGTGTGTGTTTTACCTGGTCTGTCCCTGCCTATCCTTATTTATTTATTTATTTATATCTATTTATTATGAGAGAGAGAGAGAGAGAGAACTAGAGTACAACTTTAGCATAAAGTGTTCCCAGGAATTGAACTTTCAGCCTCTGGGACCTCAGGCATTTAAGTTGATGCTCTAATGGGCTGAACTATCTCTCCATTCCTATGAAGATATTTTAAAAAATATTTGTTTATTCCCTTTTGTTGCGCTTGTTTTATTGTTGTAGTTATTATTGTTGTCATCATTGTTGGATAAAAATAAGAGAAATGGAGAGAGGGGGCAAAGACAGGGGGAGAGAAAGATAGACACCTTCAGATCTGCTTCACTGCCTGTGAAACGACTCCCCACCAGGTGGGGAGCTGGGGGCTTGAACCAGGATCCTTCCGCTGGTCCTTGCGCTTTGCACTACCTGCGTTTAACCTGCTGTGCTACTGCCTGACTCCCCTCCCCGAAGAATTTTTAATGTGAGCCTATCTGAGCATCAATTGCTTTATCTGTAGAATGAGCAGGATCCTGTGTCCCCACTTTTTTTTAATGGGGTGGTTCTGGAGACAGAGAAAGATAAAAGAAGTAGAAACCTTTGAGAAACCTATGAGTGTCTATTGGGTTCCCAGATCTTGTGGGAGCATTATTATTATTACTACAATCGATTTGGGGAGATCTGACAGGGAAGTGAGATGAGAACTTGCACAAGTTCTAATCAAATGCCAACCTGGGTGGAAGCAAATGCCACAAAGCACTGTTTAGTCAATACTGAGCAGTGGGTGGTCAGGCTGGGGACAGAACAGTGTGGCCTGAGCTGCTGGAGGTGGTATGGAGGGGGGACATGACTAGCTTCTGGAGAAAGGAAAGTGGCAGCAAGTACAAAGACTGAGGTTTGGTCAGAGGCCCATGAGCAGAGACACTTCAGGGTAACTTGAAGAACTGGAGGCATAGGCTAGAAGATGAGGTCTGCCACCAAATGTCTTAATGAGAGAATAGTGACAGGCCTCGGGTTAGAAAGGAGAATGCAAATTCTATAAGATTAAGCAGAAATCTTCTGAGTGTGGCCATGATGTGTGGTAGGGTGTCTTTACCATGCCACTAAATCTGTTTCATTATTTATACGTGATGTCATAGTGGGAAACACAGAAAGTACTCTCATATTCATTAGGAACTTACACTGCTGAGGAGCCAACCCTGAACTTGTTGATGTGACTCCTGCCCTCTGAGAATATCTAGTGGGGAGACATTCAGTGGGTATATTCTAGAACCCCATAAAGACAGGTATTCTCACTTCCCACACAGATGCCTGATTGGTAACTGGTGGAACCGGGATCTGAGTGTAGACAGTTTGAATTCAGAGTTCTGGTTCACAACTACTGACCACACTGCCCTTGGTCAGTCCCGTCTTCAGGACTTTTAGGTGATGGAGGACAGACTTGCCCCATTTTGTCACCAGATCTCTGTGATCCTGGACCCCTGGATGGGTTAGCAGAGAGAACTTGAGAAGCTAAGGGAATGGGGCAAAGAGGACTTTTTAATGTAAAAATATCTATTTATTTTGGATGAAGACAGAAGCATTGAGAGGAAAGGGGGCAATAGAGAAAGAGAGAGACACTTGCAGCACTATTTCACCATTCATGAAGCTTCCCCTCTGCAGGTGGGGACTGGAAATTTAAATGTTGTAATGTATGCACTCTACCAGATGTGCCACCAGCCAGTCCCTAAAAAGAGGATTTTAGAGAGAGCCCTACTCTTGGACATAGTTTCCTTCCTGCCTGCTGTGTTCTAAGCACTGTGTAAGAGTGATAGGTAGGAGACTTATTTTTTATTTCTAAACTTACTGATGAGTGTCTGCTATGTGCCAGACACTGTGCCAACCTAGAGATGCAACAGAACAAAACAGTCAGAACCCCCTGCATACCCAGAGCTTATAGTCTATCAGGGAGACATAAAATAAATAATTTAAGGGAGCTGAGCAGTGGTGCACCTAGTTAAGTGCACATAGGACTCTGCAGAAGGACCTACCTGTGCCAGGACCCACCTGAAGTGGGGATGCTTCATAAATGGTGAACCAGGTCTGCAGGTATCTATCTTTTTCTCTCCCTCTGTACCACCTCCTCCCCTCTCAATTTATCTCTGTTCTTTTTAAAAAATATTTATTTATTTATTTATTCCCTTTTTGTTGCCCTTGTTGATTTATTGTTGTAATTATTGTTGTTGTTATTGATGTCGTCATTGTTGGATAGGACAGAGAGAAATGGAGAGAGGAGGAGGAAGAGAAAGATAGATACCTGCAGACCTGCTTCACCGCCTGTGAAGCGACGCCTCCGCAGGTGGGGAGCCGGGGACGCAAACTGGGATCCTTAGGCTGGTCTTTGCACTTTGCACCACCTGTGCTTAACCCACTGCGCTACTGCTTGTCTCCCAATTTATCTCTGTTCCATCAGATAAAATAGGAAACAACAACAACAAAGAAAGAAAAAAATTTTAAAAAATGACTGCCAGGAGCAGTGGATTCATGGTGTTGGCACTGAGCCACAGTGATAACCCTGGAGGCAATATATATATATATATATATGAAATTTTACTTTCTTCCCTGATCCAGCTTTCTGGTCCTTTTCCCAGCCATGACATCGTCTCCCCAGACAATAATTAGGATTCACCTGCATATCAGATTTCAGGCTCAGGCAAAAAACAAACAAATAAAAAAAAAAACTATAAAGCTACAGGCTTTATAGTTTATACCAACTAACTTTGAAATATAACTAAAATATGCCTACTAGCTATCTACAAAATGGAGGACCCCCCCCAATGCTTCACCTGCACTATTACAGACTTTAGGTCCATGATTGTCCAACAGTTTTTTTGGCTTTGTATATTAACTCTCTTTTCAGCCACCAGGTTCCAGATGCTTCCAGGATGCGGCCAGATTTCCCTGGACAGACAACCCCACCAATGTGCCTTGGAGCTCCACTTCCCCAGAGCCCTTCCCTACTAGGGAAAGAGGGAGACAGGATGGGAGTATGGATCGACCTGTCAACACCCATGTTCAGCAGGGAAGCAATTACAGAAGCCAGACCTTCAACATTCTGCATCCCACAATGATCTTGGGTCCCTACTCCCAGAGGGTTAAAGAATAGGAAAGCTATCAGGGAAGGGGTTGATATATGGAGGTCTGGTGGTGGGAATGGTGCGGAGCTGTACCCCTCTTATCCTATGGTTTAGTCAATGTTTCCTTTTTACAAATAACAAATTTTTAAAAAAGAAATTTAGATAGTGTTCAGGGAAGACCTTGGTGACAGGCAGGGTGAGAAAGTCAGGCAGGGGTCAGACTATATATGGCTTTTCTGGTTCCTATGAAAAAGAAAAGACTGGGGCTATTTTAAATATTGAAAATGCTATAGGAAAACAGTAGAACTACTCTTTTTTTGTTTTTGTTTTGTAGGATTTTATGAAGGTGTCCCTTGGGAAGTGGAAGGAGGCAGGTCTGGGAAGAGACCTTGAGTAGAGTACAGGCCTGGGGACAGTCCTGGCCAGCCCAATGTGTGGGGCCCCAGGACTGGGAAGACCCTGCAGAGTTGGGAAGATGACTTATCCTTCATGCCCCACACCAACCGCTTCTTGGAAGTGAAGACCCCAGGGAAGGGTGTGACCTTGGATGCGGTAGACCTCTGCACTGGAGATAGTACCCCAAGACTGGAGCTGGAGTCTGCTCAAAGCTCCCCAGCACCTAGACAACTGCTCCCCTACCCCCAGGGAGGGCTGGCTGGCAGTTCAGACTGCTCACTCCACATGCTCAGGCCTTTCACTTTTAGCTCAGCCTAGTATTTATTTAGTGGCTTAAAAAAAAAATCACATATGCTTAGAGAGAGGGAGAGATCAAAGCACCACCCATTACCCACTGAGTTCCCTTTTGGTGCTGTGCATGGTGCTCCCATTTGGTTCTGGGGTTCAAACCCAGAGTCTCATTGATGATACAGCATATGCTCTACCAACTAACTGAGTCACCTCCTGGTCCCAAGGGAGAGTTTTCAAAAAAATATTTATTGTTTGTGCATACAAGATAGAGTAAGAGCGGTCTGGTTATATGCGGTGATGAGGGTGGAATCCAGGGTCCACTGAAGGAAAGTGTGTCCTCTGCTTGCTGAGCTGCCCCTTCTGCTACTAGACATACTTTTATTGATTTATGTTAATTAATTTTTTAAATTGCTAGCAGGGTTATTGCCAGGGCTCAGTGCTGGCATGATAAACCTACTGTTCCCTGTGGCCATTTTTTCTGTTTCTTTTTCTTTTATTGCCACTAGGGTTATTGCTGGGACTCAGTTCCTCCACTATAAATCCACCACTCCCAGCAGCCAATTTTTCCTTTTTATTTTTTTTTCATTAGATATGACAGAGAAACTGAGAGGGGGAGAGTGAGATACAGACAGAGAAAGAGAGACATCTGCAGACTTGTTTCAGCTCCCCCCACCCCCTGCAGATAGGGAGTTGGGGTTTGCACCTAGGTCCTTGTGTATGGTGATGAGTGCACTTGACTTGGGTGTGCCAGCACCTGCTCCCCCCCCCCCATTTTTTCTTTTTTGTTAATGAACCCAACTCCTAGATACACTATTAATAAAACACTGATTTTCACATATGGAGAATAGATGAATGGGGAACAGACATGTGAGATGAGAGACAAACTTGGAGGCCAAGGCAGCTGGAAGTGCTGGCAGGATGGCCTAGGAAGTAGTGAAGGAGAGGGACAGGGTGACTCTGGGAGGCTCTAGGCCTATGCACCTCCCAACAGACTAGCTAAGGCATCAACCTGAGTGCTTTCTTATTTATTTATTTATTTATTTATTTATTTATTTATTTATTTATTTTTCCCACCACTCTCATCACCAAAAGTCTGTGTCCTCATCCCTACTGACAACCACTAAAGTTCTCCTACAGTCTTGAAAATAGGTTGACATTTTTTTCACATTTGTATATTTAATTGTCTATATTCCTGTAGGTCATTGTGAGATGCAGAAGGTGGAAGGTCTGGCTTCTATAATTGCTTCCTCGCTGAACATGGGCATTGGCAGGTCAATCCATACTCCCAGCCTATCTCCTCTTTCCCTAGTGGGGCAGGGATCTGGGGAAGCAGGGCTCTAGGACACAAAGGTGGGGTCATCTGCCCAGGGAAGCCCAGTTAGCATCTGGAATGTGGTGGCTGAAAAAGAGTTAACATATAAAGCCATACAAATTGTTGATGAACCTAAAGGCTGAAGTATTGCAGATGAAGATTCGGGGTCTCCATTTTGGAAATAGCTAGTAGGTCTGTTTTAGGTATATTCCAAAGGGACCATAACTTTATTAGTTTTTGCCTGAGCCTGACATCGGATAAGCAGGTGAAACCAGGTAATTCTCTGGGGAGATGATGTCATTGCTGGAAAAAGGGCTAGATAGCTGGATTAGGGAAGAGAGTAGCTCCCAGATATGGGAAAGGTGTATAAATATTGTTGACTATAAACCCCATCAATTTGAGGTGATCTGGGGCCCATATTCAGCTTAGGAGCCCATGTGACCTCTGCATCCCTGTAGATCTGAGCTCACATTCTGCGGTCATGAGTAGGAGGAACATCCTAAGCTGCCTCAATTTCAGGACCCATCTTCCTCAGGTGTAGCACAGAGTATTTTGTCCAGCCTCCCTTAGGAGGATGGAACATTCTCTACTGTTGTTGATCCACTGCCCACTTTTTAATTGGGTTGCTCTTTTTCTTTTAGTTGAGAAGTAGAAGTTCTTTATAGATATTTGATATTTTTTAAATATTTATTTAATTTCCCTTTTGTTGCCCTTGTTGTTTTGTTGTTGTAGTTATTATTGTTGTTATTGATGTCATCGTTGTTGGATAGGACAGAGAGAAATTGAGAGAAGAGGGGAAGACAGACAGAGAGAGAGAAAGATAGAAACCTGCAGACCTGCTTCACTGCTTGTGAGGGGACTCCCTTGCAGGTGGGGAGCCTGGGGATCCTTACTCCAGTCCTTACGCTTTGTGCCACCTGCGCTTAACCTACTGTGCCACCGCCCATTTCCCTAGATGTTTGATATTAACTGGTTATCTGAAGTGTATAGTGTGCAAGTGTTTTTTCCCATTTGCTGGGTTTCCTGTTTATTCTTTTTTTCTATTCCTGTTTATTCTTATGAAATTTTCTTTTGATACGCGAAGCTTTTTAATTTGATATAGTTCCATTTATTCATTTTTACTTTTGTTTCCCTTGCCCATGGGGTGGAGTCTTGTCATTAAGGTCTCCAAATACATCTTTAATGTTAAGGTCCTGAAATATTTCACCAATGTATTCTTTATGTATTTTATAGTTTCAGATCTAATATCCATATGTTTGATCCATTCTGAGTTAATTTTGTTGCATGGTGTTATGTGGTGGTCTAGTTTCATTTTTCTGCATGTGGTTCTCCAATACACCCAACACCATTTGTTAAAGAGACTCTCTTTTTCCTGTTGGACAATTTTGGCCTCTTTTTTGTATATAATTTACCTATATATGTATAGGTTTAGTTCTAGGCTCTCTATCCTGTTCCATTGGTCCATATGTCCATATATCTATTTTTGTTCTAATACTACACGGTCTTTTTTTTTCTTCAAGTCTTTATTTATTTACTGGATAGCGACATCCAGAAATTGAGAGGATAGGGGCTGGCAGAAAGGGAGAGAGACAGAGAGATACCTGCAGCCCTACTTTACCACTTGTGAAGCTGTCCCCCTGTAGTGGGGACTAGGGGCTCAAACCTGGGTCCTTGCTCACTGTAACATGTGTGCTCAACCAGGTATGCCACTACTTAGCCCTCAATGTCACACAGTTTTAATTACTATTGCTTTGTAATATAAACTGAAGTCAGGAATTTTGATGCCTTATTTTATTTTATTTGCTTCCAGGGTTATTGCTGGGGCTTGGTGCTTATACTCTGAATCTACTGCTTCTGGTGGCCATTTTTCCCATTTTGTTGCCCTTGTTGTTTTCCCATTTTGTTGCCCTTGTTATTTTTGTTGTTATTGCTACTGTTGTTGTTGGATAGGACAGAGAGAAATTGAGAGAGAAGGGGAAGACAGAGAGGGGGAGAGAAAGATAGACACCTGCAGACCTGCTTCACCACTTGTGAAGCGACTCCTCTGCAGATGGGGAGCGGGGGCTCGAACCAGGATCCTTGTGCAGGTCCTTGCACCCGCTGCATTACCCCCAACTTCCTGATGCTTCCATTTCCCCCCCCTTTTTTTCTCTGGAGATATATATATATATATATTAAAACTGAGTGCTTCCCTGAGTCAGTGGTGCTGGTGGTGAGGGTAAGTCCCCAGAAGCTGTGGCCAGGCTTGCATTCCTCTACAACAGAAGTCCCAGCCCTATGAACACCCATCTCCCTGCTTTTGCAGCTTTACCCGCATTGCTTCTCTTTGTCTCTCCCCTCTGTTTGCTAGATGAGGATGCTATAATCAAAATCCACAACTTAGCTGAACTATGAGGCAAGGAGGCATGTTTGCAAACTCTCCCCCCATTCTTGCCTCTCTAGTCCCCAGGCCAGTGTGAAGGTGTCAGGGACCCATCCCAGAAGGTGCAGATGGGCAGGCAGGGGTGGGAATAGTTGGAGCCTCAGAGCTTCCTGCCTCAAGTGTGGAGGTTGAGGAGTGAGAGCTGGGGAATCCCTGGGTCAGCCAGGGCAGGATAATGCAAGATAATCTACATGCTCTGGATTTCTGTTTTTGCACAATTGTGTGGAGTTCCCAGCTTTGAGGAAGCCCTAAGTTGACAAGTATACCCACCCTTAATGGAATGGCAAGCTGCTGGTCCCACCTGCCCCACACTCATTGGTATCAGGCAAAGTCAAAGTTATGTGAGGCTGGGACAGGTACATCAAAGAGACAGGGCAGCTGTAGGATGACCTGTTGGAGAGCCTGGACATTTACGAGTTGTATTTGTTGTTCACATTTTCAGAATTAAAAAATTAAAAAATATATTTTATCATAGCTCTGCTTAACTCTGGCTTATGGTGGTGTTAGGGACTGAACTTGGGAGCTCAGAGTCTCAGGCATGAAAGTCATTTTGCATAACCATGATGCTGTTTCCCTATATCCCTTTCAGAAATATCTCTTCCCAGCTCTTACCTAGCTGGCTGGTTCACTGCCATCCTCTGATCTGTTCAAATCTCAGGCCATCTGTGGTTACTCTGTCTAAGAGAATCCACCCACCTTCTTACATTGGTTTACCTGTTTTAGCCCCTGTCCCAATCACGTGTTACCAGCAGAAGGTATATCTTTAGCTGGCTTATTAGTAAATTCCTTGTATGCTTCTTTGAACAAGTTTACAAACTCCAAGACACTGAGCCCCTTGCCTGTCTTGTCAAAGCCTAAAACAATACACATAGCAGACACATAATGAATTATTTGTAAAATGAAGGAATTGAGTTTCTAATTTCTTCTGACATTCACCTCCAAAAGGGGAGGAGAAAATCACACTTGTGAGCATGTGTATGGTCTTGGAGGAATAGTCCACCCAAAGAGGTTGGATGTGGCCTCCAAGATTTTAGCCCAGGGGCCCAGTGTGTGTATTGAATGTATGTCTATAGATAGAGAAAACCACCAGTTGCAAAGATTCTCAGGCTGCTAATCAAAGGTCAGCTTCTTTGGGGGAGAAGGAAGGAGGGAGGAGGGAAGTGATTCTGAAAGATGGCCCAGTTGTATACACCTTGCAGGGTCTCAGGCTACCAGCAGGGGATGCCAGCCAAGTCAATTGGCCAAGTTTCTCCCATGATTTCCAGACCCTCTGAACAGCAGCTGCCCCTCCTACTGGAGAGGTGTCAACGCAAAGGGAGAATTTGCTTTATCAAGTGTGACCTGGGGTTGGTGATGAATACCAGAGATGGCAGAAACAGCTAGAATAACATGTCACACGGTGGGCTGCGTTCAGGAATGCTGGATTGGATAACTGGCAAATTGAAAGGCTGCTTCATACTAAAATGGTTAAAGAAAAAGGGAATTATCTCATGCCTTTCTTTTGGTCTATCAAGGTGTCAGCGTATGCTAATTACCTGGCAGAGGGAAGAGGAAGAACAACTATTGTATTTCTGAGGAAAGATTTATCTTGTGTTGTTGGCGCCAGTTGGAGGAGGAGAGGGTGGTGCTAGGGGGCCAGAGATGCAAAGTGAAAACTGTTTCTTGACTCAAATGAAGTTGAAATGCCTTTGAACTGAGGTTTCTCTGCTAAGATTAGAAATAATAAGCTTTGCTGGGAGAGGCTTTGTTCAGAGCTTGTGGCCAGGGGAGGGGGCAGGATGGACAGAGGGCTCCAGTGTCCTAGGGGCAGGGGTCAGGCTGGATATGGGGGGACTATGGTGGACATGGAGTCTCCTCCAGCTGTTCATTCATTGATTATGCATTACTGATCGATTCCATAAAGGATGGGGTTGAGCATGGGCTAAGAGTTAGGCAGCCTTGAATTTTGACTTCTGACCTCACTACCTTTCAGCCTGGTCTGTAGCATTCTGCTCCAGCTTTCAGAGTCTCTGTCTCCTCATCTTCAGGGAAAACAACACCTACTTTATTTATATGGTAACTGTCACAAATAAATGGGGTTATGTAAGTGACGTGCTCAGTGCAGTTCAATAATAGCAGCAGAGGATATGACTATTCAACAGATATTTTCCATTATCTCCTGAGGTTCAAGGCACTGAGAAAAAGGGGGCAAATAAGGCAGGACTCTGCTTGCAAGAAATTTAATACAAAACACAGGGCCTGTGTCTCAGAGGTTCCAGAGAAGGGGACATAGGAGACAGGGAAGATTCTCAAGTCTTAGATAAGAGGCTGTGCTTGCACCCCATATAATAACTTAACTTGAATTGAGTGCTTGATGTGTATGAACTCAGGGGAGGCCTGGTGGGCAAGGTAACACCAGCCAGAGGATTGGTCTAGTGTCTGAAACAGCTGAGGGGCTGCTGGTGAGAAGACTGAACTCGAGACAATGTTGGGGTCCCGGCACCTGCAAAGGGTCCTGAGTTGCCTTCTCTGTTGATCTCACACTTGTGTTGAGTCTCAGAGGTCGCTAAGCCCCCTCCCACTCATGCTTATTTTTTATTTTTAGAATTTACTGGCTATGAAGTAAATGAGTTGGAGACAGATGGTCTAATGTCTTGGCAAGTATGTAGGCTATGGCTGCTAAGAACTAGGTTCAAATCCTACTCCTGAGTCAGGATTTGAATTAGCCTTGAGTTATCACTTAGGTAGACTTGAGCCAGTTCTTTGGCCTTACAGTGTGTCTCAGTTAAAGATGATAGGGCTTCACTGTGGGGTTGATAGGCAGATTAAAATAAGATATTCAAAGTCCCTGGCATATAAGGTTTTCCCAAATGGTAGAGGTGATTGATCACTCCTCATATTTGGCCATCCTGACTGCTATACCTGATTCAGTGCCCACTTCATTCTCTTGTGTCCTGCAGAGGTATCTAGGGACAGCAGAGGAATGGGGATGCTGCCAGGTGGGTTGTGTGACAGGCAGAGACTTTGAGCAGGTAATGGCTGTCAGGGGCCCACAAATCACAGGTGTCTCAGGAACAACAAGAGCTACACTCAGACACCAAAGAACAAACATGCAGCACAAGATGTTTTGCCAAAGCAAAGCTGTTTTGATCGTTCCCGGATGTGACATGTATCGCATGAGGAAAGAGAGCCTCTCTTGCTGAGCCTGCCTAATTGACAGCTGGTGGCTCCATACAGAGTGACAGTGGGCAGGGGAGTGTAGTGAGGGCACAACAGCTTTCTCTCCTGCCTTCTCTTGCCACAGATCTTCATCAGCTCAGACTCTGTGAGGGGAAGGGGACTCATCACCCCCACAAACCTCTTGAGCTAGCCCTGTCTCACCATGTGCTCGTCTAGTTGAACTCCCAAACACTGCCAAATACACCAGGCTCGCTCTGGTCACCAGGCCTTGCATATGTTGTCATCTCTGCCTCAGAGATTCTCTTCTCCCCAGTCCTCCCACCCACCTGTCTGCTATTGGTAGGTACATACTTAATAACACAGACTATAGCCCCTTCATTCACTGAGCACTTACTTTGTGCTCAGCTCCTCTCGGTGTTGTTTAATCCTCACAATAGCCTGCAAGGTGAATATAACTGTAGCTGACATGTAGGAGATGCCCGTCATTTGCCACACACTATTCTAAGTGTTCTGTATGTATGTATTAGTTCATTGAATCCCATGAGGCCACATTATCATTGTTGTTCCTATTCTACTCACAAGGAAACAGAGGCAGTAAGAGGTCACAGGGCTCAAACTCTAGCTCAGAAATTTTATAGGCCTCACACCATCGGCCTCCTCTATATCTTTTAGAACTCAGGTCAAAGACCAGCTCATCTTCCCTTGATTGGACCAGGAGCTTCCTCCAGGCATCTTGGGTTTCCTGTGCTGAACAACACCCCTCTTCCCACCCCTTAGGAGCACCTATGGCCCTATGTTGTTTGCTTGTTTTCCCCCACTGGACTGGCAACTCCTGATAACAAAGACTGTCTCTGCCTGGCTCTGCCCATCGCAGTGCCCAACACCAGAGTTGGTGGAGGCTTCCTGTGCTGTTGACTGCCTACATGAATCTTGCTAGGGGTGTGATTCTGCACCGGCTGCCCCTTTTTCAGTCCCAGGGACCTCAAGAGCAGTCTGAATTAACCTGGGTTGAAAATACTCAATCACATCAAAGCTGAGCTCTCATTTTTCAGGGTGAGTGGGGGAAGTGTTATTTTTCCAGACTGGCACCAAAAGTAACAATGGTCAAATTTAGGCTGCAACTGACTGGCCCTGTCCTGCACTGAGGGAGTTGAAGGCAAGCACAGGATCATCACTTTCTCAAATGCCTATTCACTTTTGGGCAGGAGCCCCACACTGTCCTGGATCTTGCTGTATCTCATTTTGTAGTTCTAGGGAGCATCAGGAAAGGTGCCCCTGTACTTTCCATGGTCTCAGCCTCAGCCTCAGCTTCATGGGTTGATGTTTAAGTACTAGGGGCTGGAGGGCTGGGAGAGTGTGAGGGGCTCTCATTCCACACATAATTTCTGGCCTGAAACCATCACAATCAGATGCTTGAGCAATCTCTCTCACATTTCCTTTCCCACTGCCAGAGTAACTCAGTGTTATGCTTTCTGTGGTCTTGCTGAGCTGGTTAGGGAGGGGCTGTCGGAGGAATAGGAGAATGAGATTGCTGAGGGTGGCAGGTCCAGGCAGGCTTCTTAGAGGAGGAGGCATTGGCCTTGCTGCTGTGACAATGGGAGCTCAGAAATGGTATGAGGGCTTCATTCTGAGTTTACCCTTTGAAGCAATGGCATTCTTGGGAGAGGTTATGTCAAGCGCTAGCAGGTTAAGAAAAGCCCCCTCAAGACACTACTGTGCTACCCCCCCCCCCACCCCTGGCCTCAGTCTGAGTTTGGAGAAGAGGGAGCCTGACTTTCCTGAACAATAAGATGTAGATAACAGTAATACCTTCCTTCCAGGCCTGTGGTGAAGATCAAATGAGTGAATGCAGGGGAAAACGTCTTATATTCTATAAAAGGCGCTGACAAATGCTCATTATTTCTTCCTATTCTTCTCCTGGAATTTATCAAACACTTCATAAGCCCTGAAGGTTTTTTTTTTTCTTCCCCTTCCTTTCTGTGTGGTTTTCTCTGTCCCATAATTCTCTTCTCTGGCTGTACTATAGGGAAGACAGGGTATCACAGTGGTTAGGGAAGGAGGGGCAGTCTGATTAGTGCATGGAGCACCTCTTCCAGGGGAGTACTCAGGGCAAGTCACATAGCCTCTGTGAGCCTTGCAGCTTCTCCTGTGTTAAACAGGTATGAAAGGTGAACTTTATGCACAAGGTGATATGAGGACTGAGAGGGCTCATGCACTGTTCTCAGGACTGTGCCTGCAGAGCATTGAATAAATATCTGCTGTATTAAGCACATTATCCTTCTAGCAGGTGAAGCTACACTTGGGCTCTTGAGTGGTCCAATGGAAGGTCATCCCAGGTGTAACCTTCACAGGCTTCCTGGTCTCCACACATAGGAAGCAGGTAGGCCAAGAAGCAGATCTGGTGTTAATTCATTCTGTAAGCAGTTTCTGAGGGTCTGACTCTGTGCCAGGAATTCCTGGAACAACAAGGTGCCTAAGTTATAGCACCTAAGTTATAGAAATACTGCATTCATTCATTTGCTCACTTATTTAGTTGTTCAGTTGGTCAACGCTCACCCATTTGAAGGCCCTCCCGGTGCAGGCTCTGTGCTGAGCTCTGAGGCACAGGTCTGGGGACAATGCAGAAAGCCAGAGAGGTGGAGTTCTGGCTGGGATTTCTTAAGACCTTTGCCTTTTCTAGATGTGTCTTCTCACTTCCTATCATTTGGCCTCAGTCTCCCCATCTGGATGTCAAGGGGTCGTTTGAGCGGGTCCCCAAGCACCTGGTCCCCACCGACATCCCAGATTTCTGAGCTGGGATGGACAAATGCTGAATGACACCCCTGTCACTTTTCCCAGCCCACGTGTTCACTTGGGGCTTGGGCATAGACCTGCTAGGAGCTCATTAGTGGCTGCACAGCCGTTGCCGCATGTCACAGGCTCTTAAAGTCTCCATTACCAAAGGCCCGTGCTACTCTGTATTTTTAGCCTGCATCTGGAGGAGATGGCTGGCATCTCCCACAGTTATGCATGTCAGGTTCAGTGGTGTTGACAACTCCTCAGGCCTCTAGGTACCTGGAGGTGGGGACCTCCAGATCTACTCCTGGAAAAGAAGCTAGTGGGAGATGTGAGGTTCAGGGGTGAGATCAGGGGCCCTCCCTTCCAGCTCCCTCCTAAGACATTACATTTCAGGTTTGCCAGAAAGGAACTCCCCTCCCCCTACATCCAGGTTGCTCTGGGACTGGGGGGTGGTGGTGGGGGAGTGAACATGGTGATGCCAATTTGAGAACAAAACTCAGGCCAATTGGACGTCCCCAAGGAACAGCCACCGGCTCTGTCTGCAGACAGGCAGAACAAAGCACATAGAAACCACCCAGCCAGCCAGTGCAGGTTTCTGTCTGCTGGGGGAGACAGCAAGCTTTAGCAGCCAGCCCAGCCTGGGGGAACTGGGGTCCCTCTGGTGTAAAAACTACACTTAATGGCCTCTGGAATTCTGGAGTGAGGACTCTGAAATGAGACTCCTCTGCTCAGGGAAGGGTGAGGCAGGTCACAGCGTGCCCAGGAAGAGGTGTAGTTTGTGAAGGAATGAGGAGGGGGTCTCTACATGGGAGGAGGAGGTGGCTCTAGGCATGAGATGAGAGTGGGGTGCCTGGGTCAGGAACACCAGGTCCTGGTTTCCAGGAAGAATGAAAACCTCCATCAGGAACACAGTTTAAATCTTCCTTCCTTTAGTAGCAATATAAGCTAAGACTTGCTAATAAAATAATGATCAGTTATTACTGATTCTCTGAGCCAGACTGCACTAAGTGCTCTCCTTGCACTTCCTGATTATCTTAATTCTTCACATGAAGGCAGGGACTAGTATAATTCCCATCACATATATGAAGAAAGAAAGGTTCAGAGAGGTTAAGTAACTACCTAAAGTCCTGTGGCTGGCCAAAAAAAAAAAAAAAAGGGATTTCAAGTAAAGGGCCCAGTGTCACCCTTCATTCTACCTGTGGCCCCTAGATGCCAAGGAAAGAATCAAGGCTAGTTCCCACTCAACAGGGACATTCAGTGGCCATACAGTGGGGAGAGAACATTGGCATGAGATAATTAAGGTTTTGATTCTACAGCCAGGTTAGAGTTCCAACAAATTCATGGTTTCCTCTGGCTACAAAGTGGGGACTGGTTGGGGGCAGATGAAGCCTACATTATACCTCTGTCTCTCATTTGACCTACCAGATAATTAACAGCAGCAGCACTAATAAGAATACCAGAAAACATTTTGTGGAGTGCTTAGTGTGTGGTAGGTGGAGTACACATGCTGTTTAGTCTAATTCTCAGGGGAGGGACTGAAGCTTGGAAAGGCTGAGTTCCCAGCCTAAAGCAGGTTGCTAAGAGGCAGTGAGGTTGGAAACTGAATTGTGGTTATTCTTGACCACTCTCCTGTTCTGCTTTCTGTGGATCAACTCTGTAATGCTTATTCTTTTTTTTTTTTTCAACTCTCTAAAGATTTAAGTTATTAATGAGAGAACTAGGAGTCATTCTAGATCTGAGACATCAGAGATCCAACTCAAGACTCCAAGCTTACAAATCATATGCTCTTCCACTGCACAAATTTATGAATATTTCATTTTATTTTTTAAAGATTTGTTTATTTGTTTACTTAATGAGAGAGATAAGACTAGAACACTGCTATAGTTATGATCAGTGCTGGGGATTGAACCTGGGGTCTCAGGTCAGCAAAGCATTTACTCTACACATTGAGCCATCTTTGCAGCCACAATGCTTAAAAATTTTAGAAGAAGGGACTTCAGTGTGTCCTGGAGGCCCACTTCTCCAGATCTCTGCCCCACTAGGGAAAGAGAGAGACAGGTTGGGAGTATGGACCAACCTGCAAATGCCCATGTTCAGTGGGAAAGCAATTACAAAAGCCAGACCTTCCACCATCTGCACCCCATAATGACCCTGGGTCCAAACTCCCAGTGGGATAAAGAATAGGAAAGCTATCAGGGGGAGGGGATGGGATATGGAGTTCTGGTGGTGGGAATTGTGTGGAGTTGTACCTCTCTTATCCTATGGTTTTTGTCAGTGTTTCCTTTTTATAAATAAAAATTAAAAAAAAAAAAAGAAGGGACTTCAGGTGCTGTTTGTCAGAGCTGGAGGTTAGTGTCAGTGTGTGTGTGTGTGTGTTTGTGTGTGTGTGTGTGTGTGTGTACTTTCTCTAGGAAGCTCTCCATGTTTCCTGTTTTCAAGGTGAGAATGGCAGTCTCCTACCTCAGACTCAGGCTCTCTATCATTCCTTCGTCAGACTCAGGCTCTCTCTACCTTATTATTTTCATTAGACTCAGACTCTCTCTCTCTTTTAAATTTTTAATTTATAAAATGGAAATATTAACAAGACCATAGGATAAGAGGGGTACAACTCCACACAATTCCCACCACCAGAGCTCTGTATCCAATCCCCTCCCTCGATAGTTTCCCTATTCTCTAGCCCTCTGGGAGTATGGACCCAGGGTCATTATGGGGTACAGCAGGTGGAAGGTTTGGCTTCTGTAATTGCTTCCCCACTGAACCTGGGTGTTGGCAGGTCGATCCATACTCCAAGCCAGACTCAGGCTCTCTTTATCTCATTCCATCCCACCCATCATTATTGCTGTGTCGTGTACCTCAGGGTGCTTAGAAAATGCAGAGTCCCTCCCAATAGGGGTGGAAGGGAAGATCCTGCACCACCTTTGCTCCACCTGGGAGAGAGCTGGGGTAGCAGTCCAGAGTCACCCAGCACAGGAACCTGGACACACTGAGTATTGTCACTCACTATGAGCTCACCAGATGTTGACTGGTGTCAGGCACCATTCCAAGATGGCACTGAAATACACAGTTGTGCAGGGTCTATTTCTTGGGGCTGTGTTTATACCATGGACATGAGGAGCTACCCCAGTACCTTACCTGATGCTGAAAATGCCTGCCCCTGGGGTACAAGACCAGCCCAGCCCCTAACCTCATGGGAGATGCATTCCTCTAGGGGGAGAGTCAGATGAGTCAGGAATGACCTCAGAGTGTGGTGAGGTGGTAGGGCAGGAACAGAGGGCGAGGGAACTTGCACAAGAGGCCCTAAGTCAAAGGAGGCTTCTCAGAAGATGTGACCTCTAAACCATGATTCGGATGATAAATAAGAGCAGCCCATTTGTGGGGAAAGAATGTTCCAGGCAGAAGCAACTAATTATAATACAAGGTGATACAGGCCATCATATTAATCTGAACAAAGAGCACTGGGAGCCTTTATTCATTCGATCAATCATTTACTCATTAAAACAAACATTTGTTGAGGAGATGGAGAATAGTTATGCCTGGGAGACTGAAAAGTTTCGCCCGGGAAGTGATTCTTAAACTGAGCCTTAAAGGATGACTAAGAGTTTTCTGTGGGAGAAAGAGGGAGAAAGGCATCCAAAGAGAGAAACCCACATGAGCAAAAGGCTCACAGTTGGAGACCTTGCAGAACGGTGCCAATATAAAGTGGCAACTCAGGGTACCTTCCCCAGGGTGCCTTTGGCAGCTCTTTGTCTCTTAAATCCAACCGTGATATTTACTATTCATTTTTAACATAACCTCATCAGCAGGTCAGATAGGAATGTTGGATGGATGCATGCCTGAGTGCAGGAATAAATGGCTGGGTGGAAGAATTAATGCATGCATGAATGAAGGCATACAAGTAAGAATGACTAATGATAGCGAACATGGACATAGCTTTTTCCATGCGTCAGGCATTGCTGAAAGGACTTTATCTTTATTAAACCATTAGATCTTCATGCAAGCCTAGGAGATAGGAATTGTTATTTGCATTTTTACAAATGAAAAGAGCAAAGCATGCAAGGTTAACATATGTACCCAAGGCCACACATCTTGGAAGAGGGGCGGGCAGACAGCATTTGAACTGAAGTAGTCTGGCTCTGGAGGAGTCTACAAACAGGGTCTCTGCAGTATCAGATACTGGCGATTAGGCAGCTTCCCATTCATCCAGCAATTTCCTTTCTCATTCCTCTGTGGTTTTTGGCTAAGCCTCCTTCAGAAATGTGCTGTTTCCTTGGCACAGATCTGGGTCCAAGTGGCTGGAGTCCATCTGGGTGCTGCCCTGGCAGGTTGTGATGGGAGGTACCTGCAGGCTCTGAGAAGGGCACTTGCAACTCACTGAGGCTGGGCTGCTGCCTCCTGGACCTGGGGCCTCCTTTGTGGTGCACGCCAGGCTCTAGGAACACCTTTCTGCTCACTGAGCTGGAAGCTTTGAGTTTGCTTTTCAGGTTGATTGTATTAGCATTTCGGAAGAGTCCCTCTTCCTGTGAAGTGCATTAATGATTCACTCTGGCTGGTCTCTCACCTGGGCAGGCTCATGGTGAAGTGTTTCAGACTTCCTAGGAATCCTCCGAGACATTTTGACATTCTGATTGTCACTGCCAACGTGGGCTGCGAAGGAATTAATTGACATGGATGAAACCCTCAATTTCCAAGGGCTGTGTAATAAAATAAAGGTTATTGTATTATTACAGATTCAACCACTAATGAAAAAGGACTGCAGACTGTAATCACAGTATGGGATGCTTAGTGGGGACTTACCTTGATTTCCACAGGCAACCATTCTAAACTTTAGGGAATACTACTACTAATAGTTATTATTTATGGAGAACTTAGAATACATTAGGTACTTTATTAAATGATTTAGGTTATGTCATGTATTTCCATCGTATATGATTCACAACAGTCCTATGAAAGAGCTGATAATTTCCTCCTCACTTTACAAATAAAGAAACTGAGGTATGGGGCCAGGCAGTAGCACATCTGATTGAGTGCACACATTAGAGTGCCCACTGGGGAGTCGGGCGGTAGCGCAGCGGGTTAAGCACAAGGGCCAGCATAAGGATTCCGTTTCGAGCCCCCAGCTCACCACCTGCAGAGGTATCACTTCACAAGCAGTGAAGCAGGTTTTCTGGTGTCTATCTCTCCCCCTCTCTGTCTTCCCCTCCTCTATTTCTCTCTGTCCTATCCAGCAACAACGACATCAATAATAACTACAACAATAAAACAACAAGGGCAACAAAAGGGAATAAATAAATAAATATTAAAAAAAAAACCAAAAAAACCCAAATATTTTTTAAAAGTGCCCAATGACCTAGGTTCAAGTCTCTGTTCCTCATCTGTAGGGTGAAGCTTCATGAGTGGTAAAGCAGTGCTGTAGGCATCTCTCTGCCTCTCTCACTCTCTATCTCCTTTCTCAATTTCTCTCTGTTTCTACCCAATAATAAATAAATAAAAATATCTTTTAAAAAAGAAATGGAGGAATGGAGAGATGAATGTGGCTAATAATTTGTAGACTAAGAATATATAGCAAAGTATATTTTATTTTATTGCTGGTGAGGAAGAACTAAAATACTTGAGAAGGTAGAGTTAAGCTGTTGGCTAAGTATCGGGCATTGTGGCTGGTAGAATATTTAGGCATGTCTGTCCACATTTTTCAGTCTCTGAGAGAATAATACCACCTCCTCCCTCTGAATGCAGGAATTCCATCCATCCATCTGCATATCCATTTATACAAAAGAGATCCATCCAGCCATTCATCAATCCATCACCCATCCACCCATCTATCCATTTATCTGTCCATCAATCCATTTATCCATCATCTATCTATCCATCCACCTATCCATCCATTCATTTAATCATATATTCATGCATTCACTTATTTATTCAAATCAGGGGCTGTCTGATTGCCTTCTTAAGTCCTGTGTTCTCTGCTCAGGGTGCCTGCTGTGACTCATGTCACAGGTAGGGGAGAAGAAGCAAGGAACCAGGAGACAGAGCACTAGTTCTGGAGTTTGTAAAAATATCTTTAACTAGTGCAGTGGGTTAAGCGTACATGGCGCAAAGCGCAAGGACCAGTGTAAGGATCCCGGTTGCAGGCAAGTTGCTTCACAGGTGGTAAAGCAGGTCTGCAGGTGTCTATCTTTCTCTCCTCCCCTCTGTCTTCCCCTCCTCTCTCCATTTCTCTCTGTCCTATCCAACAATGACAACATTGATAACAACAATAATAACTACAACAACAATAAAAACGACAAGGGCAACAAAAAGGGAATAAATAAATAAATATTTAAAAAATCTTTAAAAAACCAAGCCAAAACAAAACATCTTTAACTGTCTCATCTCCAGTATAAAACGGGGACAATATTTTTAAGCTGTTATGAATTTAGAAGAGTAAATATGTGACATGCTTTGGGAATAAAATGGTGATACACAAATTCTATTCACTGTCATTAGTACCATCCATAACCCATGGTCAACCTAACAGCTCTCTTTGAGAAACCGACAGCAGTGAAATGATTCATTTCTGACTTTAAGAAAAATTCTATAAAATTTACAAATATTCAATTATTTAAGTCATGTGATTACTCATTTTTTTTTTTGGATAGAGACAGCCAGAAATAGAGAGGGAAAAGGGTTGATAGAGAGGGAGAGAGACAGAGAGACACCTGCAGCCCTGCTTTACCACTCATGAAGCTTTCCCTTTGCAGGTGGGGACCGGGGTCTTGAACCTGGGTCCTTGCTCATTGTAATATGTGCGCTAAACCAGGTGTCCCACCACCTGGCTCCATCATGTGGTTTTGATAAATCATTCATTCTGTTTTTTATTTATTTTTTATTTTTAATATCTTTATTGGGGAATTAATTTTTTACATTCAATAGTAAATACAATAGTTTGTACATGCATAACATTTGCCAGTTTTCCATATAACAATACAACCCCCACTAGGTCCTCTGTCATTCAGTTTTTTTTTTTAAGATTTTATTTATTTAATTAATGAGAAAGGAGGAAAGAAAGAGCCAGACATCACTCTTGTACATGTGCTTCCAGGGATTGAACTCAGGACCTCATGCTTGAGAGTCTAGTTCCTTAGCTACTGTGGCACCTCCCGGACCACATTACTCAGCTTTTTTTTTTTTTTCCTCCAGGGTTATTGCTGGGGCTTGGTGTCTGCACCATGAACCCACTGCTTCTGGAGACCATTTTTTAAAAAATTTATTTCTTTATTGGGGAATTAATGTTTTACATTCAACAGTAAATACAATAGTTTGTACATGCAGAACATTCCCCAGTTTCCCATTTAACAATACAACCCCCACTATGTCATTTATAATCTTTCATGGACCTGTATTCTCCCCACCCACCCACCCACCCCAGAGTCTTTTACTTGGGTGCAATACGCCAATTCCATTTCAGGTTCTACTTTTGTTTTCTTTTCTGATCTTGTTTTTCAACTTCTGCCTGAGAGTGAGATCATCCCATATTCATCCTTCTGTTTCTGACTTATTTCACTCAACATGATTTTTTCAAGGTCCATCCAAGATTGGCTGAAAACGGTGAAGTTACCATTTTTTACAGCTGAGTAGTATTCCATTGTGTATATATACCACAACTTGCTCAGCCACTCATCTGTTGTTGGACACCTGGGTTGTTTCCAGGTTTTGGCTATTACAAATTGTGCTGCCAAAAACATATGTGTACACAGATCTTTTTGGATGGATGTGTTGGATTCCTTAGGATATATCCCCAGGAGAGGAATTGCAGGATCATAGGGTAGGTCCATTTCTAGCCTTCTGAGAGTTCTCCAGACTGTTCTCCAAAGAGGTTGGACCAATTTGCATTCCCACCAGCAGTGCAGGAGGGTTCCTTTGACCCCACACCCTCTCCAGCATTTGCTGCTGTTACCTTTTCTGATGTATGACATTCTCACAGGAGTGAAGTGATATCTCATTGTTGTCTTTATTTGCATTTCTCTGACAATCAGAGACTTGGAGCATTTTTTCATGTGTTTCTCGGCCTTTTGGATCTCTTCTGTGGTGAATATTCTGTCCAAGTCCTCCCCCCATTTTTGGATAGGGTTATTTGTTGTCTTGTTGTTGAGTCTGGCAAGCTCTTTATATATGTTGGTTATTAAACTCTTATCTGATGTATGGCATGTAAAGATCTTCTCCCATTCTATGAGGGGTCTCTTGGTTTGGGTACTGGTTTCTTTTGCTGTGAAGAAGCTTTTTAATTTGATGTAGTCCCATAGGTTTATGCTTGCCTTAGTCTTCTTTGTAATTGGATTCATTTCATTGAAAATGTCTTTAAAATTTATGCGGAAAAGAGTTCTGCCAATATTTTCCTCTAAGTATCTGATAGTTTGTGGTCTAACACCCAAGTCCTTGATCCACTTGGAATTTACTTTTGTATTTGGTGAAATAAAGTGATTCAGTTTCATTCTTCTGCATGTTTCAACCCATTGTTTCCAACACCATTTGTTGAAGAGACTCTGCTTTCCCCATTTAATAGTCTGGGCACCTTTGTCAAAGATTAGATGTCCATAGGTGTGGGGCCTCATTTCTAGGCTCTCAATTCTATTCCACTGGTCAGTGTGTCTATTCATGTTCCAGTACCAAGCAGTTTTGATGACAGTGGCCCTATAATATAGTTTGAGATCTGGGAGTGTGATGCCTCCAGTTCTGTTCTTTTTTCTCAAGATTGTTTTGGAAATTCTAGGTCTTCTCTGGTTCCAGATAAACATTTGTAGCATTTGTTCTATTCTCCTAAAAAATGTGCTTGGGATCTTGATGGGGATAGCATTAAATTTGTAGATGGCTCTGGGTAATATATTCATTTTGATGATGTTAATTCTTCCAACCCATGAACATGGAATATCTTTCCACTTCTTTGTGTCTTTTTCAATTTCTTTGAGTAGTGACTCATAATTTTCAGTATACAAGTCTTTCACTTCCTTGCTTAGATTTACTCCTAGGTATTTTATTGTTTTTGTTGCTATAGTAAAAGGAATTGATTTCTGGATTTCAATTTCTTCTAACTTAGTGTTGCCTGACACCTTATTGTATTGCCTGATGATTTTCAAAAGCTTCTTGCTGGATTCTTTAGGTTTTCCTATGTATACTATCATGTCATCTGCAAATAGGGAGAGTTTGACTTCTTCTCTTCCAATCTGTATCCCTTTAATTCCTTGCTCCTGACTGATTGCTATGGCAAGAACTTCCAACACTATGTTGAATAGTAATGGTGATAGTGGGCAGCCCTGTCTAGTACCTGATCTGAGTGGAAATGCTTCCAGTTTTTCAACACTGAGTATGATGTTGGCTATAGGTTTGCTATATATAGACTCCACTATCTTCAGGAATTTTCCATCTATTCCCATTTTTTGTAGTGTTTTGATCATAAAGGGATGTTGTGTTTTGACAAAGGCTTTCTCTGCATCTATTGATATGACCATGTGGTTTTTGGTCTTGCTTTTGTTGATGTGGTGGATCACATTGATTGATTTACGTGTATTAAACCAACCTTGCATGCCTGGGATAAACCCCACTTGGTCATGATGAACAATCTTTTTGTTATACTGCTGTATCCGGTTGGCTAGAATTTTGTTCAGTATTTTCGCATCTATGTTCATCAGAGATATTGTTCTGTAGTTTTCTTTTTTGGTTGTGTCCCTGTCTGCTTTTGGTATCAGGGTGATGTTGGCTTCATAGAAGCTGGCAGGGAGTATTCCAGTGTCTTCAATCTTCTGGAAGATTTTTAAAAGTAGAGGTATTAGTTCTTCTTTGAAGGTTTTGTAGAATTCATTTGTAAAAACATCTGGTCCAGGACTTTTATTTTTGGGGAGATTTTTGATAACTGTTTCAATTTCATTAGCTGTGATGGGCCTATTCATGTTATCCACTTCCTCTTTACTTAGTTTTGGAAGTTGGTAGGTATCTAGGAAATCGTCCATTTCTTCCAGGTTCTCTAGCTTGGTGGCATATAGTTGTTCATAGAAGCCTCGCATGATATGTTGAATTTCTGCAGTGTCTGTTGTGATATCTCCTCTTTCATTTACTATCCGACTTATTTGGGTCTTCTCCCTTTTTTGTTTTGTGAGTCTGCCTAAAGGTTTGTTGATTTTGTTTATTCTTTCGAAGAACCAACATTTACTTTCGTTGATCTTTTGTATGGTTTTCCTATTCTCAATGTTATTTATTTCTGCCCTAACTTTAGTGATTTCTGACCTTCTTGTTGCTTTAGGGTTCCTTTGTTGTTCTTCTAGGTCTCTAAGATGTGCAATCAGGCTGTTTATTTGTGCTTTTTCTTGTTTCCTAATGTGTGCTTGTCTAGCTATGAACTTCCCTCTTAGGACTGCTTTAGCTGTGTCCCAAATATTTTGATAGCTTGTGTCTTCATTTTCATTGAATTCTCGAAACATTTTGATTTCTTCCTTGATTTCCTCTTTGACCCAGAGGTTGTTAAGAAGTGTACTGTTGAGCTTCCACATTTTGGGACTGTTACTAATCTTTTGTTGATTGTTAAGTGTTAGTTTAATTCCACTGTGGTCTGAGAAGATGCTTGGGATGATTTCAATGCTCTTGAATTGGCTGATGCTGTCTTTGTGGCCTAACATATGGTCTATCCTTGAGAATGACCCATGTGGATTTGAGTAAAATGTGTATTCCAGTTTCTTGGGATGAATGACTCTGAAAATGTCCAATAGTTCTAGTTTATCTATCTCTTCATTTAGCTCCCTCATGTCTTTATTGATTTTCTGCCTGGATGATCTGTCAAGTTGAGAGAGTGGGGTGTTGAAGTCCCCTACTATGATTGTGTTACTGTTTATATATTGCTGTAGCTCTTTCAGTAGAGGTTTGATATATTTAGATGGCTTCTCATTGGGTGCATAGATGTTAATAATTGTTAAGTCCTATTGATTGACTGATCCTCTGAGCATTAAGTAGTGTCCATTCCTATCTTTTTAAATCTTATCTATTTTATTTTTTTAATATTTATTTTATTTATTTATTCCCTTTTGTTGCCCTTGTTGTAGTTATTATTGTTGTTGTCGTTGTTGGATAGGACAGAGAGAAATGGAGACAGAAGGGGAAGACAGAGAGGAGGAGAGAAAGATAGACACCTGCAGACCTGCTTCACCGCCTGTGAAGCGACTCCCCTGCAGGTGGGGAGCCGGGGTTCGAACCCGGATCCTTATGCCGGTCCTTGTGCTTTCCGCCATCTGTGCTTAACCCGCTGTGCTACAGCCCGACTCCCAATCTTATCTATTTTAAAGTCTATCATGTCAGATATGAGAATAGCTGTTCCTGCCCTTTTTTGTGGGCCATTGGCTTGTATGATAGTTTTCCGTCCTTTCACTTTAAATCTGTGTTTGTCTTGTTGAGTTAGGTGGGTTTCCTGTAGACAGCATATTGTTGGGTTGTGTTTTCTGATCCATCTTCCTACTCTGTGTCTTTTAATAGGTGAGTTCAGGCCATTGACATTTATTGATATCAAAGATTGAAGATATTTTCTGAGATCAGATGAGATCGGGCGTGTTCAGGGTGGTATGGCCATAGACGAAGATATTTTAACCCCATTCTTGTAGAGTTTTAGAGTGTTTTGATATATGTCCTATTTGTGGTGGTCTGATTGTTTATAGGAGACCTTTCAGAACTTCTTTCAGGGCAGGCTTGATAGTTGATTCCTTCAACTGTTGCTTGTCTGAGAAGGTTTTGATGCCTCCATCTAGTCTGAATGACAGTCTAGCATGATATAGTATTCTTGGCTGAAAGCCTTTCTCATTGAGCACTCGATATATATCTTGCCATTCTCTTCTGGCCTGTAGTGTTTGTATGGAGAAGTCTGCTGCTAATCTTATGGGTCTTCCTTTGTAGGTGACTCTTTGTTTTTCTCTTGCAGCCTTCAGGGTCCTTTCTTTATCCTTATTCCTTTCCATTCTTAGTATGATATGTCTTGGTGTCTTTAGGTCTGGGTTAATTCTGTTTGGGACTCTCTGGGCTTCTTGAATCTTTATGTCTTTGATGTTGTCTAGACTAGAGAAATTTTCAGCTACTATGGCCTGGAAAATGCTTTCTTCCTCTCCTTCTCTTTCTTCCCCTGGTATGCCAATAATTAGTATATTGTTTCTTTTAAGTCATCCCATAGGACTCTTGTTTTTTTCAGCATCTCTTAATCTCTTTTTGAGATCTCTTACTTCTTTTTTTGTTGTCTCGAATTCATCCTTGATCTTGCTAATTCTGTCTTCAGCCTCATAGATTCTATTCTCTCTGCCCTCTACTGTTTTCTGGAGTTCATCTATTTTGTTGCCCTGCTCTGATACTGTTTTAGCTTGTTCAGCTAGTTGCATTCTTAGCTCAGCAATTTCAGCTTTCAAATAACCATGAGATAATTAGTATTTTCTTCCATATTCTCATTTGTTGTTCCTGTATTTCTGATTATAATTTTTTCAAATTCTTTACTCACTCCTGTTATTATTTCCTTAGCTAATGTTTGGATGTTGAACTCGTTATTTTGTGCTTCACCCTCTGGAGGACTTTTAGCTGGACTCTTGTCCTGGTTAGATTCTCCAATATCTCTTCTTGTTGTTTTAACCATTTTATATATTATGTTATGAGTTCCCTTTATCAGTACTTTTCAAATTATTGATCACTATTGCCTGGATTGACTTGTGTCTATTTAAGTTAATTAAAGGGTTCACAGTGGTGGAAGTTAACAGTTGTTTCAATAGTATTTAAATCTCTGAGTTGGAGCTCAGTGATTTAAAAGCCTTTTTTTTTTTTCTTCCCTGTAGGCTATGGGAGCCTGAGGGCTTTTAAACTATCAATAGGCTTCAGCTTAATCATTGACTCCTGACCGTGAGATAAAGCGGGGTGTGGCAGAGATAATCCAGTGGTTATGCAAAGAGACTTTCACAGCCCCTCAGCTATGCCACCAAGGTATAGGTCTTCTCCTGAGTTTCCTGGTTAGATCTCTGTCCCCTGGTGTCCCTCCCTGTCACTGCTCCAGATTCTGAGGGTAGTAGCAATGGAGACTCAGAGTTGCACTTGGCGAGTCTCTGGGGAGTCCTCTTCTCCCTTCAGCTGTCCCCTTGTTGGTGGATCAGACTGGAGGTGGTGTCTCAACTGATAAACTGCTGAACTGTTAGCAGTCACTTAATCTCTCCTTAGGCTCCTCTCTCCTCTCTGTTACCAGCCACACGTGTTTGTACTCACTGGTGAATTACTGGGTTCCTGTGGTCATTCTAGTCCTGTCTTGTTTCGGTCCCAGGTGGTCTCCTTTGGTATTCCTAGTTGATCCAGGAGAGGAGAGGAGAGGAGAGGAGAGAAAGCGATCTGCTGCTCGTAGCTCCGCCTCCGGAAGTTGAATCACCTGGAGACCATTTTTTCCCCTTTTGTTGCCCTTGTTGTTTTATCATTGCTGTGGTTATTATTGTTGTTGTTGCTGCTGTTATTGGATAGGACAGAGAGAAATGGAGAGAGGAGGGGAAGACAGAGAGGGGGAGAGAAAGACAGACACCTGCAGACTTGCTTCACCACTTACGAAGTGACTCCCCTGCAGGTGGGGAGCCGGTGGCTCGAACTGGTTTAGTTTTAACTAATTTGATTTGGGTTTCTGACACCTAAACGTAAAATGTTCTGGCAAATTCACAGCAAGATCAGAAAATAAATTAATAATATAAGGCAGAAAGAGGTCAAAAAGACTATGAGAGGAAGACAAAAATGAAGAGGAAACTGACCCTTCAAGACAGGGAAAGGCAGAAGCCACAAGACACATGAAAGGCAAAAAGAGTCAGTGGGTGGCAAGGTGAAGTGGTAGACACTCAGAAACAGATGCTAAATTGCCTGAGCTTCCACTTCCTCCTGAAAAAGTTCCTACTGCCAAGTCACTCTGATGTCTCATCTCAGTTATAACATGTGCAAAGGTGTATTACTGTTTAAACTGTTTGCAGCCCATCCAGTGGATGAACTCTCTGAAGAAGGATACACTTCTCATTGCCATCAAACTTGGCTTAGTCATTTGCTCTGGATGAAAACATATGAGAGAAAATGTTAAGATCCATTGTTACCTCTCGAAAATCTGGGGTCCTGAGTAAAAAAAACACAGAACAGAGCAACAGCTGACAAACAAGCAATGTAATAGAGAAATAATCAACATTTGAGATTTGGGGTCTACTTGTTACTGTAGCATAACTTAATGGAAACTGACTCCTGTATTTATTCTACAAAAAATATTGGCTGATCTCAAAACTTGAATGCTCATCTTTTCCTGGATCTTCAGTAATGTATGCCCTATCCCTGCCTTCTAATTAAGAGGGAAAGGATCTTAAACACTCACTTCATTACTCAGTAATTTGGAACTATCTCCATTAAATCATGAATGACAAGCCTTCATTATATTATCTATTTCTCCTAGTTACCAAGTCCTTTTCCAACTCTTACTCCCCAAGACTTTCTGTAGTCCCCTCCTCAGGACATGAAATAGAACTATTAAAAAAAACTGAGTAGTGGGAGTCAGGCGGGTAGCACAGCGGGTTAAGTGCATGTGGCGCAAAGCACAAGGACCGGCATAAGAATCCTGGTTCAAGCCCCTGGCACCAGAAATGTGTGAATTGGACAAAATAGCATATTCCCATCACTATTCACACTTGTCTTTATGTTTACTTATTTGGATTCCCTGATGAAAAAGTCTTCGAGACCTAACTCACCTTTTTCCTCCTACCAGGTCCCAGCAGAGGTTCCTGGTAATGGCCCAGCTGTGCCTCTGGCTGTCAAATGGACAAAGTGGTCAGTGTGACTCAGTGTCTTCAGAATCCTCTGTCCACTTGCCACAATGGGTGGGGTTTGAAGAAGGCTTTGAAGGAACTCATAGGAAGTAGATCAGGTCTTTTGGGCCTGGAGCAGGTGTGGAGAAGCTAGGTTTCTCTATCTCTGCTGCCTTTCCTGGCATCCAGCAATCTGCCTCTGCAAAAAGACACACAGACCCTTGCTGGGTCCTTTTTTGGTGCCAACGGCAAGACAAAATTTTCAATTTATTGCCAACACTAAGTGGTGATAGACCAGAGTGTTAACTCCAAACACCAATAAATGTTGATAAACCATGCTATTTAAAAGATATCATTGCTTTGACACTTTATGATAATATCTTTCCTCTTTTTCCTCATGTAACATTTACTTTAAAAGGCCCCAGCCAAAAACCAAACACCAGTAGTACTGCACCTAGTATCCCAGAACATCTCCACTTATGAAACACTCAAGACTCAGCACTCAGTACTCAGGGGGAAGCCACTGAGATAGTCCACTGTTTTGTAAACTTTGCAAAATCAGTTGTTCCTGCAGTTGAGGCCTAACTGCATGTTGGATTTGAAATTTTGAACCTTCAATTGCTTAAAAATATTGTAACTGCTTCTCAAACAGGAAAATTGCATTTTAGATCTCCCTCTGTGTTTAACCTCAGATTGGCAAGAGATAGTTTTCAGATTTCCCCAGCAAATGAAAATCACTTTAGGATTGAGATTGCATATGGATAGTTCATACCATGAGAGAAAGAAAATCTTTGGGAACAGATACAGTCATACATTCTGTGCTGAGCCTATAACATGGAGAAATAGAGGATCGTTTTGCTCTATAATCCATAGCATGAAGGATTTGGGACAGGGACAAGAAAGGCATCCTTGACTGGGAGGTTCAGATACATCTGAACTGTTACGAAAGGAAATTGCAGTGTCCTGCACTCAATTTTCTTGCAGCCAGCCTCCTGCAAAATTATATGATCCCCCTGGCACTTTCTATGTCAAAATTTCTTTTTTTCCTGCAGAGGCTCTGGAACTTTCAAACCACCTTTTCTCATCAAGCTCTATAACTCATTCAGACTAAAGTGTGACTGTTTGCATCTTAAAGGGGAGCAATGGGAAGCAGGGCAGGGCTTTATTCAAAGGAACAAATCATTATTAGTCAAATTCTAAACAGTCACAAATTGTCTATTAGCTGAAGCTTTCAATAACGGTCTTTCTTGTCTACTCATAAAACCAGTTTGACCTGTGAAACATGCTTTCTTATTTCCTGCTCATTCTCCCTCCCTTCCTTCCATCCCATCTTTTCAACTTACTCTCTGGGGGTGCCTGCTCTATTCCATTCTCTCTGTTCAGTGTTGAAGCCCTGAAATGCAAACAAAGAGGACTGCATCCAGGAAATCATAATCATATAATTGCCATTACTGTTTACTGAGTGAGTTTTTACTATATGTTAGGGACTGCTCAGGGAGCTTGCTTTGGCCGGTATTTTACTTGCGCCACAACCCAGTGAGGTAGGTAGCTTTATCTCCTTTTCATACACAGGAAACCAGAAGCACTATTTTTTATTCAAGGTCATGCTTATTAAGTGCAGTACTAGAATATCAACATGGGCAGTCTGATTTCAGAGGTTTTTGCTCCAAGTGAGATCAGATTAAAATGAGCATAGAGGGCGGACTTTGAGGACACAATGTCCCTAGTGTGCTCTGCTACCTGGAGGCTTTATTGAGGGCCAGCTTCTTGCTGAGTGGACCCAGCAGCACCATCCTTCCACATGGAGGAGGACCCTGCCCCCACTCATGGACACCAGCAGCTGGCTTTGCCCCAGGCTTGGCTCTGGTCAGGAAGAGAGGATCTTTTGTGAGCTGCTGGCCTGGTCTATGTTAATGCCAATTAGCGTTCCTGACTGCTTGGAGCTGCAGGGCGGCAGGCTTCTGTGATCCTGGTGGCTGGAGGTTCTGGCCTAGAAATACCCGGGATGTAGGACGGAAGTTGGAGTTTGAGGGAGAGACTGTGCCATTGAATAGAGAGGAAATGAGGCTTCACAGAGACTCTGGGGCCCACTCACTGCCAGGGCAGGGCAGTCAGGAGCCAGAGAGGAGGAGAGAGGAGGCAACAGGAGAATTGTCCTCACTGTGTCTGCTGGGAATTGAGAGACTGGCTCCTGAGGTAAGAGAAGCGGGTAGAAAGCAGACTTTGACATTCCCAGGCTTGTGGGGGCTCTCACGAGAGTTTTCCAAGACCCAGATTCTTTTCAGGGTTGTGAGCTACTCCTCCTTAAAGCAAGATGGGGAAATGCATACAGGTTCCTCAGTGGTCCCTGATCTATGTTTAGCAGTGGGATCCTTTCAAGTATCCTACTGCATCTTTGTGATCTGGTTGAGCACTTGTTACCATCTGCAAGGGACCAGGTTCAAGGCCCTGGCCCCCAACTGCAGGAGTAGGAGCTTCATAAGTGGTGAAGCAGTGTTGCAACTCTCTCTCTCTCTCTCCCCCCCCTCCCTCTTTCTGTCTTCTTCCCTCTCCATTTCTTTCTGTCTCTATCAAATAAAATAAAGAGAGGGTAATTAAAGGAGGAAAAGAAAAAGTGGCTCCTGGGAGCAGAGGATTCATTGTGTAGGCACCCAGCCCCAGTAATAACTGTGATGCAACTAAAAAAAGGGGGGCAGGGGTAGATGGCATAATGGTTGTGCAAAAGAGACTCTTATAGCAGTCACATAAATCAGACCTTCGACCTTCTGTGCTCCATAGAGATATTTGGTCCATAGTTCTAGAGGGATAAAGAAGAGAGAAACTGGGGGTCAGGCAGTAGCACAGCGGGTTAAGCACATGTGGCGCAAAGTGCAAAGACCTACGTAAGGATCCCAGTTCGAGCCCCCAGCTCCCCACCTGTAGGGGGAGTTGCTTCACAGGCGGTGAAGCAGGTCTGCAGGTGTCTATCTTTCCCCCTCTCTGTCTTCCCCTCCTCTCTCCATTTCTCTCTGTCCTATCCAACAATTAACGACATCAACAACAACATCAATAACCACAACAAGGCTACAACAAGGACAACAAAAGGGAGAAAAAAAAAAGAAGAAACTTCCAATGGAGGGAATAGGATATGGCATGCTGGTAGTGGGAAGTATATGAATTGTACCCCTCTTATCCCACAATCTTGTCAATCATTATTAGACCACTAATAAAAAAATTGAAAATAAGGACTGGGTTTGATGTACTGCACCAAAGTAAAAGACTCTGGCATGTTGGGGAGGGCCTCAGGTCCTGGAACATGATGGCAGAGGAGGATCTAGAGGGGATTGAACTGTTATGTGGAAAACTGAGAAATGTTACGCATGTACAAACTACTGTATTTTACTATTGACTGTGAACCATTAACCCCTCCAATAAAGAAAAAAAAAGGGAAGCCAGGTGCTGGTGAACCTAGTTGAATGCACATTAGTTGAGTTACAGTGCTCAAGGACCCAGGTTCAAGCCCCCAGCCCCCCACCTGCAGGGAGAAAGCTTCACGACTGGTGAAGCAGGTCTGCAGGTGTTGCTCTGTCTCTCTTCTCTCTTGATTTCTGGTTGTATCTGTCTAAATATTCAATAAAGATAATAAAAAGGAAAAAGAAAAGAAAAAAAAAAAGAAAAAAAAGAGACTTTTATGCTTGAGGCTCCAAAGTCCCAGGTTCAACCATCCCCTATACCACCACAAACTAGAGCTGAGCTGTGCTCTGGTAAAACAAAAAACAAAACAAAAACCTGTACCTCTGGGGAAAAGCCTGGCCACTCCATCATGTGGCTGTCACTGAAGTTCCAGATGCACAGGGAAGAAGGACCCTTCAGTCCCTATGACCTGAGAGATGGTCCCATGTCAGCTCGCCCCAATTTTCTTCTGATTGCCTGTCCTCACGCACCCCTCCCTTGACTCCTGGAGACTTTCCTGTTGCCCCCCACCAACCATCTTTATTTTCCAGGTGTGGGCTTCCTCTTGCCCTGGCTGGGCCACACACCATGCTCTTGCTTCCAACAGGACGGTTGCCTTCAGTACCACTCAGAGCCAGCAGTCACAAATGATGGCCGGGAGCAGGTGATGGTCCAGCCATTGTTCCTTCCCTATCTCTGTCTCCAGATCCACCTGCTTGTTCAAATGCTCTCCAATAACTTACCCAGGTGACCCAGGGGAATGGTTCTCCAGAACTCCAGGAAGTCTCTTCCCCTTCCAAACTCAAAGCCTGACCCTCTCTCTCCTGATCACTACCAGGGGCCTCTCTGAGTAGCAAATGAAGGACCAGGATGGGTGACTGCAGTAAGACAGTACTCAGGTCACATTTCCTATCCTTGAACCCCAAATTCATTTCCTTCCTACTTGGAGGTCTCTGCTCTCTTCTTAGTGGGTTTGCTAAACTCTGGTGACAATCACTGCTTCCTCACTCCACCATCTCTATGAGGTAGACAATTTCAAGGTGAGATGGGGAGGTCTGCAGGGTATTTGAAGTCTTGCATTTGCTCTTCAAGCCTCAGAGTCAGCACTTCTCTGTCCCTGCAGCATCCCTTGCCCACAAACTCTTTGTGGAGCCTCTCTGTGCACTGTATGACAGTCCCTGACAGGACCTTCTGGTCCCAGGGCTGGAGGCTGGGAAGGACCTCTCTTGGAAGCCGGCCAACAAAAGTATCCCTGTGGTTTGGTGCCAGCATGTCACTTACCACTCCCTTATCACTTATCCCACCCTTTCAGTAAGTGCCACTGCCCCCCCCCAGAACTTCCCAGTGGGATAGACACACTGTTGGGGGCTTCCCCTACATGACACAGACCCCTGGTACATGAGTCATGAGACTCTAGAAAAATGATTCCCTGTAGCCATCAGGAAGAGATGTATTAGTAGGTGTCATGAGAGGCTGGAGAGCCTCAGCCTGGCCCTAGGTTGGGGAGGTTCTGGCATGAGATCTCCCCCCATGCTCTAGCTGCTAGCATGAGTTCCTCCCCTCAAGCAGGCCCCTGGGCCTTTATAAATGCTTTATGTAAATACATTCTCCCCTCTTTTCTCCTGTGCTTTCCTTTCTGTCTGTCTGATTCCTGCCCACAGAGAGCCAAGTTCAGCCTTTCCCTCTCCCAGGGAGTCTCCATTGACTACTCCAACCCACAACAAGAGCTCCTTCCTCTGAGCCCTCACAGCTCACAAAATAGAACTAAATTTTCTTTTCTCTCTCGTCATAGATTACTCTTGTTTTTCCAATTAACCTGCCAGTCCCTGGAGGGCAGGCGACCACAGGTGACCCCTTCTTGCCTCTCCCAGTGCACTTAGAGGAGATTGGACTTTTTTTGGAACTCATCCATTACTGGGTAGCTAATTGGAACTTGCTGGACTGTGTTCAAGGTCTGACACTTGTGTGTACCTAGAGTTTGCATGTGTTTCTGTGTTTGCTTACTGATGTGGTTGGCTGTTCTCACATGGAAGGTATGTGTTCTTGAGTGTGGCTATGATTCAAACATTGGTATCATGTGCACAAATGGTTTAATTTACAAACATTTACTGAGACCTTGTCACAGTCTGGGTATGGTGCCAAGAGCTGGAGATGCACTGGCAAGTAAAGAACTAGACTACTCAAATTTCTCAGAGTCAGGATGAGGAACTACTAAGAGGCACTGGCAATACTAAAATGAGTCAGGTGCCACAAGGAGCAGTACATAGTGGAAGTATCGGAACCAACCCAGGGAGACAGATCACATCTGGGAGAATAATACTTAGAGTTTGTTGAGAATTGAGTTGTGTTCCAAAAGACCTGTGTTCAAGTCCTATCCACTAGTTCCTGTGAATATGAACATATTTGGAAATAGAGTCTTTGGTGATGTTACTGAGTTGACATAAGATAAAACCATACTGATTATTGGCCCCTAATCCAATTACTGGTGTCCTTCTAGGAAGACAGATATTTGGACACAGACTGACAAGGATGTCAAGAGATTACAGACAACAAGATGATGGTGAAGTGTCTACAAACCAAAGGATGCCAAGGATTGCCAGCAGTCAGCAGAAGAAGAGAGGCAGGGAACAGATTCCCACTCTGAGCAACCAAGAAGGGGAACTGCCAACATCCTGGCCTCCAGACTTGGGAAAGAATAAGTTGGTTCTGAAAAATTATAATACAGAGGATTTCCAGGTTAACTTGGAATCTGCCAGGTGAGGGAGAGGGGGAAAACCTGATTCTGTAACAGAGCACAGACCACCCTTAGGCATGGAGGAGTGAGAGCATAGCAGAAAGAACTCTAACATGTATGTGTAAGCATGGTTTGTGGGACTGTGATTGTATGTGAACAATGCATATGTCTGGGCATGTGCCTTTTGGAGTTTTGCATGTCTCACCCTGTGTTTATGCTGTGTGTGCTTCTGCGTGCTCTTGTCTGGTCTTTGAATGTGGCTATGATTGTGTGCTTTGCAGGCCAAAGTATTGTGTGGATGGCATGTAATGAACACAAAGCAGTGAATTAATGCCTAGTCACAGAAAGTACTGAAGCCAAGAAGAGCCCAGTTTCCTAGTCTGCTTGATTGATACACACAAAGAATGGCAAAGACAGAGTCATGTTAAGCTAATAGAAGAGGGAGACAGGAGAAAATACCCAAAATGGTGTGCACATTACTGATCTAAGATCACCTGGAAGCCTGTGACAGATCACCTGGGACATCTCTCTTTTTTTTTGCCTCCAGGGTTATTGCTGGGGTTCAGTGCCTGCACTACAAATCCACTGCTCCCAGAGGCCATTTTTTCCTCTTTTTTTGCCCTTGTTGTTGTTATTATTGTTATTATTGTCACTGGATAGGACAGAGAGAAATCGAGAGAGGAGGGGAAGATAGACAGGGGGAGAGAAAGATAAGAAACTTGCAGACCTGCTTCACCGCTTGTGAAGCAAACCCCTGCAGGTGGGCAGCTGGGGGCTTGAACTGTGATCCTTACGCCGGTCCTTGCACTTTGCGCCATGTGCGCTTCACCCGATGCATCACCGACCGGCTCTGACCTGGGACATCTTGACTGGATACTTGAGAATTGTGACCTACTACATGTAGCCAGAAGTGTCTCTTATCTTTACCTGGGGTGGAGCCACACATCACAGGAACTAAATTGAACCCACACAGACATGAACTGACAAATTACAGGCAGTGGGAGGGAAGGGGGCTAAGAAAATAAAAAAAACAGGGAAGCCCTGATCTTGACACATTTCTCATCTTTAGAAACTACCCACCCTCCTTTTCTGGAAGGTTTACTATTTTTTTTGGAGGGTGTACTACTATTCTTAAATAATAATCTTTCTCTTAGTCCACGTCTAATAAATTCTCTCTTAGAACACTGGTGGTTCTTGCACTTGGTAAATCTTTAGCAGAGTAAGAACTTAGATGGTCTAAAAGTGTGGTCCTGTATCCTGTGGTAACAGTCAGACTGTGCAATGACTGAGGTTCCTGGAGCTCAAAGCTCAGCTGTCCTGGTTTTCTAGAAGACCAAGGTAGGAAGGTTGTTGTCTTGATTGTGCTGGTTAGGAACAGCCACATGTGCCACAGAACTGCTGAGACCTCAAGTTTGAAGCTGGATGTGGCCTATAACATGGCTCAGATTTCACTTGTCCTCTAGGTGAACCTACCATCATTGTTTCTTGTCCTCTAGCTGAACCTACCAGCATTGTTTCTGGAGAGACACCCACAAATCAGCCATCAAAAAACACTTTTTGATTTGACCATATCCCCACCCTCCTAGAAAACATCTTCCTGAAAGAGCCTCCACCCCTGCACCAGCCTTGTGGTTAATAGTAGAAACCAAAGGGAAGGGACACTCTTATCCCAGGCCCTCTTGATGAGACATGCAAAAGATTGAGAGAGTGTGGGTGCCTTTTTCTGTGGAGTATGTGACCCAGGAAATGTAAGAGTTATTTCTTCAGGCTGACACTGAGGGTATGAATGTGTGCTTGGCATGTGCAGGTGTGTGCAAGCATGCGGAACTTCCAGTCTGCTTCCTTTCGAAGAATATGGTTGGATCAGGATGTCAAGTGCAGCCTCGGGCCCTGCCAGCTGCTGCCATGGTCAAATTTCAAGGGGCTGTCCTTGACAAGACTGGTACAACAGACGGAGTCAGTGTTAAGGACAGAAAGGGAGGGGTGGTGCCTGCTGCTTTCAGGAGGGAGAACGGCTTGTAACCTAGACGAGCTCCTTGAGATGAGCTACTTGGCCAGCCAGCTCTCACTTGAATGGTTCATGTTCTGGCTGACCCCTCAGAGGTACAGCAGGTTGGAGGTATGGTTAGTGTGGGTGGAGAGGGTGTGCAGGAAGAATCACACAATTACTATAGAAGTAATTGGGATTTTTTTTTTCAGGACCTTGGTCAGTACTCTTTGGGTTTTCCCCAGAGTCTGCTTTCTCTGCCTCTTTCCAGCCTTATTTAACAAACGCCTTGGGATGTGGTGGTTATGCTGAGTGCTGTGGACTGCGTGGACCAACAAATAAAGGTCAGGATATTTGGGAGTGGGCTTCAGAAGTTTCTTTTTAAAATGTATTTATTTATTGGACAGAAACAGAGAGAAAATCAAGAGAGGGGAGATAGAGAGGAGAGAGACACCTGCTTCATCACTTTTAAAGTTTTTCTCCCTTCAGGTGAACTCAGGTCCTTGCAGAAGTTTTTTGAATAGGAAACTTTTTTTTTTTCAAATAAGCTGAATACACAGGAGAGACCCTCATGGCTAACTATGTGTGCTGATCCTTTAAAGAAAGAGTGAAAAAATTCCCCAGGGCTTAGGGCTGTGAGTGGGGTAGAGTCATGATGGTGGTGATGGGGACACCTTTCTTGTGACTTAGCCAGTGGGAAGAAAGAGACAGAGCACCCTGGAAGGTGGGAAAGGGGAGATAGCCATGGACTGGATTGCTTTTTTCTCCCTCTTGACTTAGACACTGGACTAAGCCAACCTGGTTCTCACCACCCTTCCCAAACTAAAGTGCCTCTCCTTCCTTCAAGCTCCCTAAACACTCCAGAGTCAGAGGCTTCACTGAGGTTCTTCTCTTAGACCTCTCCCAAACTTGTTTCCTCGGCTTCTCACTCCCTTCTGTGCCTGTCACTGCTATCACTGCCCCAACGCTGCCTACAGCTGTAACCCACTAAGACTGTGTTGAGAACCCTTTACTCTCAGACATGATGGTTCTCTTGTGTTGTATGCTTTACATTGGGTTCTAGTTCTCCCCCGCCAAGAGAATTGCATCAGTCCAGTTAATTTCGCGGGCCCGCTTGGCCCCGCCCCAAGGAACCCCGAGAGAGGGTTCCTGAGTTCGAGAGTGCCAGAGTTGGAGGGTTCCTGAGTTCCTGAGTTCGAGAGTAAGAGAGAGA
Source organism: Erinaceus europaeus (assembly GCF_950295315.1). Lineage (NCBI taxonomy): Eukaryota > Metazoa > Chordata > Mammalia > Eulipotyphla > Erinaceidae > Erinaceus > Erinaceus europaeus. The sequence goes on from NC_080163.1 coordinate 46,942,442, forward strand.
GTGCTTGCGCCGCCGCAAAGAGACAGCAGAGTTCTGTTTGGTGATTAGTTTGTCTTAGTTTATGAATCGTTGTTCCTGAATAAAGAAATACAGCTGCCCTGCCCAGCCGTTGTCTCCGCGTCTCTGTTACCCACCTGTGAAGCTAGCCCACCCAGCCAGAGCCCGCCGAATTTTAACAACACTCTTGCTCCTTTTCCTTCCAAAGAACTTTCTATAAGCAGTTAATTAACCTTAATACATCCTTTCTGCAGAACCCAGTGCAGGGAGAAAGAATGAGAAGTGATTTGTCCCTGAGGACAGTCTAGTGGACAAGTGGCTACCCCCAGGCAGCTGCTGGGGGACTCTCAGAGCTGTCACCCCCTCCCCACTTTGGAGTTGGTGGTAGTGTGAGTCCGGCTCCTGGGAGAAGTGTGGTCATCATGTCTGCTCACAATGCTGCTTTAGTCTGTACATTGTCTGATGGAGGCCTTTATCATGTGCTCCCTCTGGTGGCTTCTGCCCTTCCCCTTAGTCATCCCCAGGCACCTTCTGCAATCCAAGATAGGCACAAGGACTTGAGCAATGATGTGTGGGGAGCTGAGCAGTGGCGTACCAGGTCAAGCACACATAGTACAAAGCACAAGGATCCACACAAGGATCCCCATTCAAGGACCTGGCTCTCCACCTGCAGTGGGGGTCACTTCATAGATGGTATCAATTTCTCTTTCCCTCTTTCTATCTCCCCCTCCTTTCTCAGTTTATCTCCAATAAAATAGAAAAAAATGCAGATGTGTGCAGAGGAGTGGCTGACAATGATAATCTTTCCCCTGGATGCTTGGCCTGCCCTATCATCGCAGCAAATGATGTGGCCCCAGCTACCTGGCTTGCTTTCTCTTCCTCTAACATATTTTATCATTTTATTATTTTAATTATTTATTGTCACCAGGTTTATCACTGGGGGTGGGGAGTCAGTGTCTGTATGACTAGTCCAACTCTTTTGGAAGCCATTTCCCTCCTTTTTTATATACAGAGAAAATTAAGAGGTAAGGGACAGATGGAGCAATAGATAGAGACCTATAACGCTACTTCATTGCCTGTGAAGCTTCCATCCTGCAGATGGTGACCCAGGACTTGAATCCACATCCTCTTACATGGATAGAGTGTGTGCACTCTACCAGATGCATCCGTGCTCAGTCCCCATCCATTCTATTCTTAAGTTGTCCACACTTGCTGTTCACCTAGTTTGGAGCACCACACCTTCCCTCCTAATCTTCATGGTAAGAAGGGTTCCTCATTTTTCAGGTCAAATACTACCCCTTAGAGAGGCCTTCCTGACTGCCTAGGCAACAGTACACCTCCCTCCCTCCCTCTCTCCCCCTCCCCATCTCTTCCTTCCAACTCATTTTCTTTTTTTATAAGACATAATAATTTTTTAGTTGTAATTGTGTGGAAATGTACCCCTCTTATCCTATGGTCTTGTCAACATTTCCATTTTATAAATAAAAAATAAAAAATTATTTATTATTGAATAGAGAGAGAAATTGAGAGGGGAGAGGGAGATAGAGGAGAGAGACAGAAAGACACCTGCAGTATTGTTTCACCACTTGTGAAACTTTCCCCCTGCAGGTGGGGACCAGGGGCTTGAACCTGCATCCTTTGTGCACTGTAATGTGTGCACTTAATGAAGTGTACCACTGCCTGGGCCCCCTAATTAATTTTCTTCATAGTACTTAACAGAATCAGTAGTCATGTGTTAACTTATTGGTTATGCTTTGCCCACTGGAACATAAGTTCCTCCCAAGTGTCCACCATTGCATGTCAGGACCTAATGCTTAGTCAGTGCTCAGTAAATGTTGGATGGATGAATGACTACAGAAAAGCTTCCCTAGAGGACTGGAGGGATAGTTTACCTGGGAAGGTGCTTGTCTTTGCCATACGTACAACCCAAGCTTGAGGCCTTGATCAAGCACATGGGAGCACTATTGCACTGGAGGAAGCTGCAGGGCTGTGGTTTCTCTCCATTTTTCTCTGTTTCTATGTATGCTAAGAAAAAGAAAAGGAAAGCTTCCTTGGGCCACAGGGTCAGCTAGGAGACTGAGGGGCACACTGGGCTGAGAACTAGGCCTCTGGGTCCAGACCTAAAGGAGACTTGACCACTAAAATCCTGGCCTCAAAGTGCCTGCCCACCCTTTCTACATAGGGAGCATGTATGTGCACATTCATTCACTTTGACTTAGCATGAAGTCAGGGCCGCCTGGCATGCCAACCCAGAGATGGGTGCCCTTGGGCTCCAAGCATGCTCTCAGCCTCTCTCAAACTTGGGTGAAGTTCAGAACTGCTAGGGAGCCCAGCCTGCCTGCCCTGAAGTGTTGTGGCAGGCATTTGCCTGGTGGGTTGGGAGAGACTGCTGCTCAGAGAACCTGATCTTTTGCATTCTCTGACATTCTTGGATCTGGCATTTACAACCTCAGGGTTCTATTCCAAGGAGGCCTTTTGCACTTGATGTAAATATTATGGTGATGAGAGGTGACATGAGAATACCCTGTAGGAAATGTAATTCCACCTCCACCAGGCTGGAAGCCTCTCCCCGCTGCTGCTCTGGGTTGTTATTCAGGGGATTGATTCCTCCCAGTTCTTGGGTTAACCCAGAAGAACCCCCTCCACTCGCAGGCAGCAGGGTCTGGAAGTAGCACATTAGTTATTTTTCCAATTTGCAGAGGCGCATTCATCCATCAACGTGGGAAGCAATTGGGACAAGTGCTGCAGCCATTCTTTGGGGGGTGGCATAAATGACATCTCCCAGAGGAGACTTGGACAGTCCTCAGCTCTAGGGGGTGGCACTGTACTTCTCAGACACCATTTGCTCTCCCAACCACTTTCTCCATGACTCCCAGTTCCCAGTTGTCTCCGCTCAGGGTTTAGTCCTGGATCTCTGTGTTTCTCTACTTTGCATTGGGGACCACCTCTACTGAAATGCTCCTTTTTCCTAAACTCCCAGGGGTAACAATATTCATGTTCTGTATATAGTGCATCCACAGTGGACTGGAGTTTCTGTCTTGAGATGGTTTGCAGGACTGAGGAAATGCTATGGAATCTCTTTGAGCTTTGGTTTTCATGTCCTCAAATGGGGGTGGTGGTGGTAAAGAGTACCTATATCAGAGCTTTGAGTGAAGACCCAAAAACAGGGCCAGTATATGGGACCTAGCACAGCACAGGACATGAAGACAGTACTCAGGAAATGGGAGCAGTTATTATTAGGTACAGAGAAGTCTTAAGCAAGGTGTGAACTGGGGGTCAGATGCCAGATTGGAAGCCCAGAATTTGCTATGAATGTTATGCCTATAGTAACCATTCACTCAATAAATACACATTGATTCATCTGGATATGCCATGAGTAGTAGGAAGTCAGTATAACCTAGAGTTCATATTCTGGTGTCAAATCTTGGCCTCTAGAGGCTGAACTTTTCAAAATTTCAGTTTTCTTTTATTTTTTTCTTTCCTTCTTTTTTTTTTCCTCCAGTTTCTGGGGCTTTGTGCCAGCACTATGAATCTACTACTCTTGGAACCCATTTTTTCCTTTTTTTTTTTTTTTTTTAAATTTACTCCATAGGGTAGAGAATAATTGAGAGGGGAAGGGGGAAGAGAAAGAGAGAGAGAAAGATAGACACTAACAGACCTGTTTCATTGCTTGTAAAGAGTCCCCACTGCAGGTGTGGAGTAGGGGCTTGAACTCTGGTCCTTGAAGAGGTCCTTGTGCATGGTACTAGGTGCACTAAACTGGATGCACTAACCACCCCAAAAAAAATTCAGTTTCTTTATCTGTAAGAAGTGGGTGCTGGTAGACCTCCTGTTCAATATGCAGACTAAATGGGATAATTCTTGGCCAACTTTTTTGAATGTTACAAAATTCACTTACAATTGATGGGAAATATTTGAGATTTGAGGTTAAGAGACCTAGGTAAATCTATTCACATCTTCTTTACTTTGCTATTCTGAGCAAAGTCACTGTGAACAGTTCCCAATCTATAGAAAGGGGGAGGAATGCATGATCCAGGAAGTGGCACAGTGAATAAAGTGTTGGACTCTCAAGCCTAAGGTCCTGAGTTCAATGCCTTGCAGCACATGTGCCAGAGTGATGTATGGTTCTCTTTATTTAAAAAAAATTTTTTTAAAGATTTTAAAAAATTTATTTATGAGAAAGATAGGAGGGGAGAGAAAGAACCAGACATCACTCTGGCATGTGTGCTGCCAAGGATTGAACTTGGGACCTCATGCTTGAGAGTCCAAAGCTTTATCACTGCGCCACCTCCCGGGTCACTCTGGTTCTCTTTATCTTACCCTATCCCATTAATAAATCAATAAAAAAAATTTTAAAAAGAAAAGAAAAAGGGAATGTCACTTTGTTTTAGATTAGTGTGAAGAAACTTAACACCTAACATAAGAAGGATATCTAGTACTCATATGATGAATGAATGGTACAGAAAGATTTTAGGATCTGAGTTCAGAGAACCTGAATTTGCAACCCAAGTTTATCAGTCAATTTCAGTGTGGTTTGGAACAGGAGATTTTTACCTCTAAGTCTTGGATTCTCCTAGTACAGAATAATGTAGTATTTCAGCATCATTGCAGAATAGGCAGTTGATATTAAAATGCCTTATAACCCTTATGGCACTATGCTCTCCTGAGTTTAATATTACTCTATGCAGGGTACTGGCTGAGGGACTGAAAGATTTTTGGAAATTTTACATATATATATTTATTATTATTTTTTTACCAGTGCACTGTTCAGCTCAGGCTTATAGTGGTGCTGGAGACTGAAACTAGGACCCTCAGTGATTCAAGCATGACGTTATTTTTGCATAACTTTTTGTGCTATCTCCCCAGCCCACAAAGATATGCAAAGTCCTCCTGCCCCTAGAGGAAGTATAACAGATTTGAGGAGAAAGGACACAAAGCAGGGGGAAGAATTATATACAAAGTCCCATCCACTTATATTTATAGAGTGTCTTCCAAGCACTGGACGTTTTTTTTAAAAAATTTCTTTATTGGGGGGTTAATGGTTTATAGTAGACAGTAAAATACAGTAGTTTGTACATGTGTAACATTTCTCAGTTTTCCACATAACAATTCAACCCCCACTAGGCCCTCCTCTGCCATCATGTTCCAAGACCTGAACCCTCCCCCCCACCCCCAGAGTCTCTTCCTTTTCTTTGTCTTTATTGGGGGGATCATTGTGGACATCTCTTTGTAAGTCTATTGGAGCACTGGACATGACTTCATAGGCCTACTGGGGTTTTTCAGTTAGTGTTGGCAGAGGGGTATTCAAGGTCAAGAAAGGCCCCTGGACTGGACTGACTATTCTCTGGGCAGAGGTCTCAGAAAGCTCATGTGCTTTGTATGCTTCTGAGTTTCCTGAGGAGGCAGGGCCATGGCTCGCTGAGTCATTTTCGCCAGTCACTCTCCCAGGGAGGGATGTACAGAGTTTATTGTAGGGAGACTATTTGAATCAGTCATGCAGTGGGTGGCCCCTCTCCAAAGGTCAGTGGCCTATCTAGTCACCACAGCTGGCGGCCACAAAAGACTTGCCGAGAATCCAATCTAATGGAGGGACAAAGACTCTGCCTGCTCTTCCTGGGAGCTGGAGGGTGAGTTGCAAGGTGATTTTGCTGCTATGACAATCTCCCTTTAGACACAGGCTGTCCTCAAGGGCAAAAATAGCAGCATTAGAGGTTAGAGGGTATTGTGACATCATCCCTAGGTTCAGACAGCAAACCCTTCTCTAGCCAGCTGATCCTCCTCAACCCTTAGAGACTTGGGCCAAGGTCCTAGGGGATGGTTTGGTGGCCCCAGACTCTTTATGGTCTCCCTGCTCCAGTTCCAGGCTCTGTCTATAAACAGAGACACACTTTTCCTGCACTGGATTATTTACATGCTAGGGGAAAAAGAATGTTTTGCCCCTGTACCCCTGCCCACTTCCACCTCCCCACAACTGAACACAACGGATTTACTGGGACCTGCAGACCCGGCCAGGAGCAAACAGGCTGGACTAGAGCCCCTCAGGATATTCTGCAGTCCCAGAGAGGTGGTGGTGGTGGTGGTGGTGGTGGTGGAGGAGGAGGAGGAGGAGGAGGAGGAGGAGGAAGGTTTATAGAGAGAATAAAGGAGTTTTTTCAGGTGTGTGTGTGTGTGTGTGTGTGTGTATAAGAGAGAGAGAGAGGAGAGAGAGGGAGAGAAAGAGAGAAAGGAGGGAGAGAGAGGGAGGGAGAGAGAGAAAGGAAGGAGAGAGAGGGAGAGAGAGAGGAGGAAGGGAGGGAGGGAGGGGGAGAGAGAGAGAGAGAGAGTCCTGCAGCATATGATGGCAGGAATGGGGACTCCACACCATCTACTGATTAGAAGGGTTTTGAAATTGATAAATTACTTTGTATTGGGGCAAAATGATTTGACCAGATTTCAAATGTCTCAGAGAAGGGAAGCTTCTCTTGGGCCAAATATTGATTGCATTTAATAGAGCTGGGACTTTCTCACTTAAAAACAACAAAATAAACATCTGAGAAAAGGCACTAACTCACCTCTCTCTCTCTCTCTCTTTTTCTCTCTCTCTCTCTCATTCTCTCTTCCTTCTCCCTGGGAGCAGGAAGGAATCTAGACTCATTGGAGAGACAGAAGTGTGGGTGGGGGCAGTGCTGATATAAGAGCCATGGAGTTCCTTGGGGACAGATTGATAGTGGGGGTTTGGAAGAACAGAGGGCCCTGGGTTGGTCCCATTCTTCATGGATCGATTTTTGCCAAACAGCGACAGTTGGAGCCTTTGATAAATCACTAACCCAATGATGAATGCCCTGAGGCTCAGTGGGGTGGGGGGAAAGGATGCTAGTCTGGGAGGCAACCCAGGGAAGGAGAGGGGTGAGGGTGAAGGCTGGTTGGCAGAGGCATCCAGCTGAGTTGAAGCTGAGTTCTAGAAATTCAGTGAGCTACTCCAGGTAGTTAGTCCTGTCCTTGTCTCTCAACAGGATTTGACCACAATCATTAACTCAGCAGCATTTCAAAATTCATTTTCAGTCTGTCTTTTGTCTGTCTCTTGTTGTCTGTCTCACTATCTGCCTCTTTATCTGGACTTCAGATAGATTCTGAGGTTTGCTCCCAGGAGTAGATCCCCTTGGGCCTGCTGGAAAATGGAAAGGTAGGGGCGGGAGTTGGGGGGGTGGGAGTTGGGGAGTGAAAGGGCAGCTAGTAGTAAGTAGGTGCTGAGCAGAGGGAAGTGAGATGATGGGGTGAGGTTATTTCTTAGAAAGGCTGGAGGTGAGGGGCCTGGAAAGGGCTGGGCAATGCAGACATGAGTTTGTAGAGCATCCCTGGCCAGAGAGAAGCCAGTTGCCACAAAGTTTTATTTCTCATGGAGGGAAAGGTCACATTATGTGGTTCTTCCTCCTCACTCCCCAAAGCAGTGAACACAGAGACCTGCCTTGATTGGGCTCCCTGAGGAATAATAGCAAGATGTACACACACAAAGAGAAGGAGAAAGCAGCTCTGAGTCACAGAACTAATTGGTCATCTTGATCAGGGCTGCCTTTGAGGGAGCCCAGGTCCCAGACCACAAATCAGCGCTGTGTGACCATTGTCATGCATCTATGAAATGGGATGATCTAATATGGTTGCCTGAAGTTTTATCAAGACCATGTGTATAAAGTGTTTAGCACAGAGCTCTAGTCACAGCAAGCATGTGGTAGACATCAGATGAAAACACTCTTGTTCTCCCAGGTAATCTATGGCAGATTCTGAAGTCATAAAAACCCAAAATATGTGTCTATCATTTTGGAAGCAGGAAGAGATTCGTGGCTCTGCTTGAGGGTGGGAGAACTGTACTCAAATTACAGATCCACAGGCCAAGCCATGTTCTCTGCCCACTGTCAGTGCCGATGCACCATGGGCTGGAGCTCTGCTGTCGGCTCTATGAAGGCAGCTGGAACATAGCCCTGGAGCTGCCTGCCAGGCCCCTGGCCGGCCCTTCAGTGTCTGCCCAGATAAGTCTGGCTTGGCTCCTTCCTACCTCAAGGTTCATGCAGCCACTCCCAAGCGGCCAGCACTGGCCCTGTCCATGGTGCTAACCCCAGCCCAACCCAAGACTTGCCTCTCACTGCAAGTCTCACTCATCCACCACCCCATCCCCCTCTTACCCCACAAAGTTAACATCTCCGATGATCTCTGCAGTCACCAGGAGTAAATTCTGAGCTCACGTTCTGGATGACTGCCAGGGAGAAGGAAGCGGGCCGTTAGTATAAAGAATCACACAAAAGGCCGCAGGTAATTATGTCTCTTTTAAGCTGCTAACAGGATTGGCCGTTTGATAAATGGGAGGATTTGAGGCTGTTTTGTCACTGACAAGCTGTTGGAAGATCATACTGGAAGCTGAAGACAGTTTATCTTCATGTGTGTGGTGGAGAGAGGGGAATTCTCCGTGGATTTTACACCTTCTTTAAATTAATGTGATTTCCTAGGCTGGTCCTGGCCACCAGGAGTGAGCCATCTTTATGACTCACCCCCTGATTAGATTACCTGGTTCAGCAGCCACCTCCACCCCCTCAGAATGCCCTCTCCCTCCTACCCCCTTCCCTGCGTCTATCCCTCCAGCTCCCCTCTGACCTCCCCTCACTTCCCTCGTCTGGTCCTGGTCTGAGGCCCTGTTGCTGAGCTAGCCCACAGTTCAATTACAGCTGGCTAGCCTAAGAGGTGACAGGATCTGGTTTCCTCACTTTCTTAGGAGGGAACAGATAGAGAGATGAGGTGGGAAGAAGGAGGCAATGGGAGAGGGAGGAAGGATGCAGAGAAGGTGAGAAGGAAGACAAAAGAGGGAGTTGAAACAGAACCAGAGCCAAAGCAAAAGCTGAGAGACAAAAACAGTAACAAAGTAGGGGGGGGATCAAGATAGTTTGCTTTTCTCTCTCCCTCTTCGTTTCTAGAACCTTGTTCTCTATAGGCACCAAGTAACTTCTTTCCCTGAACCTTGAGTTAAACTGGCCCCAGAGGAATTTTATCAAATAGCTCTGTTGTATTAGCTCATGGTGTTTCATAGTGACTTGTTTATGTATTTACTTCTATATCTTGTCCTCCCTGCTAAATTAGAAGACCAGAAAGGCAGGAAACCCCCCAGCCTTTAGCACCTAGAAGGTCCACAGTGAGGGTGCATCAGTTTTTAAAAAATATTTATTTTCCCTTTTGTTGCCCTTGTTGTTTTTTATTGTTGTAGTTATTGTTGTTATTGATATCATCTTTGTTGGATAGGACAGAGAGAAATGGAGAGAGGAAGAGAAGAAGGAGAGGGGGGAGAGAAAGATAGACATCTGCAGACCTGCTTCACCACCTGTGAAGAGACTTCCCTGCAGGTGGGGAGCCAGGGGCTCGAACTGGGATCCTTAACGCCAGTCCTTGCGCTTCGCACCGTGTGCCGGTCTCCCTGGGTTCATCAGTTTTGCAGCTGGGAAGGCAGTTGAAGGGGCAGGGCTGTTCTGTCCCCCTGGCAGGGAGGGGTGAGGGGAAGTGAGGAGGAGGGTGCAGGGTCCAGGGCTGGGTCACTAAGGCTTTCATCACTAGCTGGATTGGGGGTGGGGGTGGTAGTGGATATTTCTGGGAAAGTAAAGGCTTCAATAGTTCTTTGGACAGAATTGGGTCTCCTCCAGAACACAGCTTCTTAAAATGTGGTCTGTGACCACAGAGTCTCCTGGTAATCTGCAGTTCCACAAACCTTCCTTGTGATTTGAATGCAGTGAGTCTGAATGTTCATGCTTTGAGAAATACTGTTCTGTGTAGTGGGATAGCTAGGGGCTTCTGGGGAGATCTCAGCAGAAGCAGGGGTCTAGGCTATTGAGAGAGGGGAGCGGGAAGAAAGAGAAGAGTAGTTGATTGGAATGTCTGCAGTGGAACAAAAAGCTAATATCCATTATTTCCAGCTAAGTGCCACCTCTGAATCCACACTGAGTGCTACTTTGGAGGGAGTCCCCAAGCTCAGTGAAAGGATTCAGCCTGCTGGGTACAGTTCCTCACCCAGTCTGGGACCCCTGAGGAAGGGGGGACAGCAACAGATGCGAGGAGGAGAAGGACCCCTCCCAGTGAGGTCTCTGAAGCTGGTAGGTCATGCCTCATTTCCCAGGCAAGCTGTGCACCCATTCCCAAGCCCCAGGCTAGCTCCCTGTCTCTTCAGGGGACAACCCCCCCCACACACATACTTGCCTACAGAGTGTACTCTGGATGGATTAGCTGTTACCGTGGCATGTCCTCCTCCACAACCAACACACACACACACACACACACACACACACACACACACACACACACAAAGTATCACAGTTCCATCATGCCAGACAGCAGCAGGGCTCTCACAGGAAACCCCAACCCCCACCCCAAACCCATCTGTGAGCAGCCAGGTGAAGGGCAGTGTGTCCAAGGAATGTCATAGCCTGGGTAGGGTTGTGCTGGGCTTCAGCCTGGACCTGAGAATTGGAGGAGGGAAGTGGGAGACAAGGGCTAGTCAGTCCGAAAAGTTAGCTCAGTCTATGCTGCTTCTACCTGTTAAAATGAGAACATGTGGTTGTCTGAGAGATGGTGCAGTGGATAAAGCATCGGACTTTCAAGTATGAGGCCCTGAGTTCGATCTCTAGCATTGCATGTGCCAGAGTGATACTTTGGTTCTCTTCCTCATTAACAAATAAATAAACCTTTAAAATCCATGTGGGGCCAAGCAGTGGTGCATTGGCAAAGGAGACATGTTACAATGTGCAAGGACCCAGGTTCAAGCCCCTTGTCCCCACCAGCAGGGGGAAAGCTTCACATGTGATGAAGCAGAGCTGCAAGTATTTCTTTCTCCTTCTTTATCTCCCTTTCCTCTCAGTTTCTATCCAGTCAATTAATCAACCAAATGAATCAGTCATCATGTATATGGGACTAACAGCACGACCTATTCATTCTGTACTCCAGCAGTTCTGGTCTCCATACTTCACACCTCACTCCCTACTCTCCTCTGCCTCAGTAGCAGCCTCATCCAAGCTTTTTCACTCTTCCAACCTTTTTTTTTTTTTTTTTTTTTTTTTTTAGAACTGGAGCCTTGCACATTAAAAAAAAAAAGTGTCTTGGCACTTACTTTATAAAAGAGAGACCAGAGTATTGTCCAGTTCTTGGTGGTTCCCAAGATTGAATCTGGGATCTCAGGTATGAACATTTCATGCTCTAAAATGCAGAACTGTCTCCTCATCCACCTTTCTACCTCACCCCCTTTTTTGCCTCCAGGGTTGTTGCTGGGACTAGGTGCCAATACTGAACCTGACAGCCATTTTTTCCCATTTTATTGAATAGGACAGAAAGAACTTGAGAGAGGAAGAGGAGATAGAGAGGGAGAGAGAAAGATACCTGTGGGCCTGCTTCACCACTTGCTTGTGAAGCAGGCCATGTGTCCTTGCACTTCTTACTATGCGCATTTAACTGGGTGCACCACTGCCCAGCCCCCTTCTTTTTGTTTGATAACTTAGACTTTTGCCCCTTGGTGGGCCCTTCCTGATTCCCTGACTCTGTGTTGGTGCATGTTTGCAGCCTTAGAGGCTGCAACTCTCAGCACTCTTGTCATATGTTCAATGTTATCTTCCCCACCAGGACTGTAAGCTCCATGACAAGAGGGGCTGCACCTGTATGTCTTGTCCATGGTTGTTCCCCTGGCATTACCACCCACAGTGTCTGGCACATGGGGGCACTCAGCTGAGAAGACTGAAGCAGAAACAGACTCGTTTCTTTCAATAAATAGCTTCCAAGCATCTGCTAAGTGTCAGGCATGGTTTTAGACCCTTAGGGAACAGTGCTAGGCAAACAGGCACTCTCTCTCTTTTCATAGAGGTGGAAAGATGGGTAGTTGTCCAATAAGCATACAGATTACTGTGAAAGGGTTGCAGGATAGCTTGCCAGGAAGGATGTATCACTTACCATGCACATGACTTAGGCTTAAGCCCCAGCACCACATGGGTATGCCATGGCACTGGCGGAAGCTCTGACATCTCCTCTTCACTCCTTGCCCCTCCTCCCCCTTAGCACCTGTCCCTTTACCTTACCTTCTCTTCTCTTCTCTCTCTCTACACTGAAAGTTAAAGATAATGAAAAAGTCAGCTTGGGAATGATAAAATCACAGATGTATGAGGCCCCAGTCTTGAAAAAAAAAAAGCAAATTACTGTGAAATTGTAACTGTGACAGATGCTTTAGACAGGTTCATGGTACCAACACAAGTATGTTAAATAAAGATTTGATCAAGTCAAGGAGGTCAGAAAATCTCCTTAGAAGATATTTCTCTGAGCCAGAGTAGGTTATATAGATTGACAGTGGAGAAAAGAATGTTCTAGGGCATGGGAACAGCATGTGCAAAGACCCTGTGGCAGGAAGGAACATGTCTTCTACAAGGAACCAAAAGGCCAGAAGGTCTGGGATAGGTGGGGAAGCTGGACAGCAGTCAGAGGCCAGACCATGCAGGGTTTGTCAGCTGAGTTAAGGAATTTACTTCTTTATCTAAGAGCAAAGGGTTTAAACATTGAAGAGTTTAAACAGCAGGGGGGCACACAGGCAGTGATGATATATAATCAGACTGCATTTTGAAAAGGTCACTCAGACTTCAATAGGGAGGAGGAAGGGAAGGGCTCAAGCAGAGGCAAAGTGACCAATCTGTGGTGCCTGGCAGCCATTTGGAATGGGACCATGGAACTGATGGTGGAGTTTTGAAGTAAATTCCAGAAGTATCCAAGCAGCACCACAAGTTGGTAGTATAACCAGGACTAGTACTCATCTGCTAGCTGCTGAATTTCTCCTCTATCCCTTCCTCCTCCCTTTCCTCTTCTTCCTCCTTCTTATTTATTTGCTTATTTTAATTTAATTTTATTAGTGATTTAATAATGGCTGGTGATATCTTAAGTTTATAGGTGTATAGTTCTACACTGCACCCTCCACCACAGTTCTGTGTCCTCCTCCCACCCCCACCTCTGGGTCTCCCCACTCCCCACATGGATAACTATCATAGTTTTCACAAAGTCTTAGAGATAGTTTGATTTTTTACCCCCTCACAAATTCATGTGTTCCAATTCATATATATATATATATATTTATTTTTTACTTTACTTCCCCCCTTTTGTTGCCCTTGTTATTTTATTGTTGTTGTTATTGATGTCTTTGTTGTTGGATAGGACAGAGAGAAATGGAGAGAGGAGGGAAGGACAAAGAGGGGAGAGAAAGCCAGACACCTGCAGACCTGCCTCACCGCCTGTGAAGGGACTCCCCTGCAGGTGGTGAGCTGGGGGCTTGAACTGGGATCCTTATGCCGATCCGGTCCCTGTGCTTCGTGCCATGTGCGCTTAAGCTGCTGTGCTACTGCTCAACACCCTCCAATTCTTTATATATTGCACAGATGAGCAAAACCATCCTGTAGGTATCTTTCAGAGAAATGCAGTTCATTTGTTAACAGATATAAACTATGGCAATATGAGACCTTGAACACAACAACAAAAACAAACAAACAAATAAAAAACTGAAGGATTAAAGTCCTTGACTTTACCTTCCCCCCCACACCACGCACACAATTTTTTTTTTTAATGCAGGGACTCAGGGGGTAGAAGGTAGCACCACCATTATGTAAAAGACTTTTCATGCCTGAGGCTCTAGGGCTACAGGCTCAATTGCTGGGTTCCTTCTGGGATGGCCAGAGGACCAGATAAGCAGGGTCCTGGAAGCATCCTGTTTTCTGTACTCCCCTCCTCAGTTCTCATGTTCTGTGTAGTGTTCCCCCTGGAGGTGTCCATAAGCATCCTCTTCTAAGCAGGCAGGCTCTGGATAGACACCCATCTGGGAAGGGGGCTCTCTCCTCACTCCTGAATTCTGGGAATGGTAGTTTTGAGCAGGAAGGCTGAGGATGCTCTTGACTGGGTCTGGCAGGCAGCCTGGTTGCCATGGTAGCAGCTGGGCTGGAGCCACCGAACCATTTCATCCACAGCTCTGCTGGCTCAGAGAGCCTCCCAGCAAGAAAGCTCAGGCTCTGGGGAAGAGGAGGAGGGGACGGAGAAGGAGAGCTGGGAAGGGAGGGAAAGGAGAGGAGGACCTCAAGTGCTGGCCCCTGAGGTCTGGTCTGAGCCTTGCCCTGACTATGGGGCTTGTGAACTGAGCTGGAAAGAATCACTCACTGATCCTCAGAGCAAGACTCCATGACCACTGGGAGCCAGTGCTGCTGCTCAGTCAGTTAACCAGCCCTCTGTAAATCAACTCCCTCAACAGACCAGCATCAGAGAAAGGATGGTGCAGGCTCTCACCCCAGGTGGAACTTGGAGCCTGAATAGAAAGGCAATAAGGTCCAAAAAATTACTCAGGAAAGAAAGAGTCTTGTCCAAATTTCCTCCAAGGTGTCCACGGAATCCATTCCCTTCTCTCTCTTCCCCTTGGCCACAGTCCTGGCTCATTCGAGAGAAGGTTGTCTAAAATACAAATCTGGTCCTGTCATACCCCTGCTTAATATTCTTAAATGGCTCTCCTTTACCCATGACTGGATTGAGTACAACTCTCTGGTAGGACCATTCACAGCCTTTCAAGTCCTGACCCGTAGTTCCCTGTCCACTGTCTCCCCCTAACTCCCTTCTGTTTGGCCACACAGAAGTTTTCTCTCCCCTAGTCCCTGCCTTAGTATAGGCTCACTTCCAACTGAAATGATCTTCTTTCCTCTTCTCACCTCTGAATGGCCCAAGCCCAGCTGAAGGCCCTCCTCCTTGGCAAAGTCTTCCAGAATCTTTCTCCACCAAGGGAAGAATTAATGGCTTGGTGCTCTGAGCTCTCAGAGCACTTTGTTCATCCCTCTCAAGCACTTAGCGCCCGTGTTGTGATTATTGTCTCTGTAGCTGCCTCTCCCTTTCTCTTTCCTGCATCTTAGCTATCCCCAGGGCCCTGGAGCCCAGCACAGCGTCTGGCACCAGGTAGGCACTCAATAAGTGGTGAATGGATTGAATTCACTATAGGAAGGCTATTTGGGTCTTTGCCACTCTCCTGCTCTCTTCCCTGATACCAAGGCTTGCTGTATTCCAGGGTCCCTCCCCCCTCCCATGGGACTGCACACCTTGGATACCACAGCTGACTGGCAGGACCTGCAAAGCACTGCCTTCTATTCTGGGCAAGGGTGGCACAAGCACCTGCGCGTGGAGGCTGCAAGCTCCCCTACTCCCCTACGTCTCTGGGAATGTGTATCAAGTCACACCTAGGTCTCCAGAGGAGGCGTCCATGCCTTAAATGTAACTAGGATTTAGGAACCCAGTTCCAGGAGGAGCAAAGAAACCAGCCAGATTTCCCCAACTCCTCCACCTGGAGGCAGGATAGTTCCAGGAAAGTCCTCCTTCTGGGGCAGAGTCTCCCTGCAGGGACTATGCAGTCCTGAGACTTTGCCTGCTAGTCCTCCTCTTACATTAAACTCCTGAGTTTATCACTGAAGATCTGGGAAGGCTTTTCCAGATATCCATTCTCTCAGTCTCACTACCCTGTCATAACAAGAGAGTAAAAGCCCTTGCAGACCAAGGTGATTCATTCATTCATTCATTCATTCATTCATTCATTCATTCATTCATTCATATATCCACCCTGTCATCCAGTCAAATATTTCCTTTTATGAAGCTTGATTAGATGCCTATTAAAAGTCAGGTACCAGGTTACAAAAGTAAATCAGGGATGCAAAAGTGAGTCAGAAAGACATGGTCCCTGCTTGAGGGACCACACAGTCAGAGGGAAAGACCAGCCTCAATGCACTTTGAGGCAGAAATGCAAGCTCTTTAGTGCAGCTGGATCTGATCTTAGTTCCTCGGTGACTGTATGCTGTGCACCTGCAGCTGGTGGGCCTGGGACAAGCATGGAGTGCCACCAGGCTCCCCTCACTTAGCTCCTGTCCTCAGCACAGAGACAAACACAGTGCAGGGAGAAAGCAAGAGAGAAGAGTAAAGAGAGAAGAGTATTTGCACCCAGCAGAGGTGAAAATGAATGGTTTGAATCTAGGTTGGGGGGTAGTGGGGTGGGGAGTAGCTAATTGGGTTGCTTTCCCAGGTGGGGTAAGTACATGGGAATAGGAAGCAAGAGAGAAGGAGGGGGGAAATTACCAGTCACACAGGGAAGGAGGGGGTCACCCAGCAAGTGGGGGTCACAGTGTCACTGCCTTGGTCCACACACTGCCTTTCAGGGGGCCTTCTTTTCTCTCTTCTGGAGGTGGCAGGAAGAGCCTGGTGCTGATGCAAAAGCAACTTGGTGCTGCCTCAAGCTCTTCTCCTGAGCCTTGTCCTGACTCTGGGTCTTGTGGGATGAGCTGGAAGGAATCACTTACTCATCCTCAGAGCAAGACTCCATGACCACTGGGAGCCAGTGCTGCTGCTCAGTCAACCAACCCCTGTAGACTAGCTGCCTGGTTCCCACCACCCTCACTGTTCCTCTAGCCTTCCCCCTACTTCTTTGGCTACTGGAAATCAGTTTTTGTATGTTTTTAAAGTAACATGTATTATACTTCTTTATTTAAATATTTGTTTTATATCATGAGAGAGGGGGAGAGAGGGAGGGATATGGGATTTGTCAGAGCATCAACTCTGGCCTATGCAGTGCTGGGGATCGAAACCAGGATATAAAACTTGCAAATCCAGAAGTTTACCAATATGCCACCTCCTAGGTCACATATTTGATTTTGAGAGAGAGAGAAAGATACATATATATGTATATGTATATATATATACAGAGAGAGAGAGACGAGAGGGAGAGAGACTAGAGCATCACTGGGAATAGAATTTATGCTTGAGAGCTCAACACTTGCTTAACCTCCTGGACCAGTGGAAATCAGTGTCTTAATTTAGAGGGTGCAGGTTCTAGGGTTTGGGCAGAGATCGAAAGTAAGAGGATGTGGGTAGAGAAGAGGATGAGTTAGTGGAGATGCATCACTCATCCTGAATGTTTCCAGAGAGAGAACCACCAGCTTGCTCTGTGAGTCGCAGTCTCCGTTCTCCATCTATAAACTGGTGGAGTTGGACTGGTCCTGAGGGTTTTTTGGCATCTGTTTCCTTTACTGTTGGGAACAGGGAGATGATGGCTCTGCAGAGAAAGACTGGCTCCACCCTCTGCCAAGGGGCCAAAATTTGTTGACATTTCCCAGGATGCCCTCGGTGTGGGTGACATTTCAAAAACCTGCTCCCAGACAGGGCTGGAGGAGACAGGGTTGACCCTGTAGCCTCTGATCCAGACCCAGGCTAGCTCAGGACACAAGTCCCAGTCAGAGACAAGACTCACATTTCAAACAACAGTACAGTGTCATATTCTGGGACTGGTCCTGAACAGGCCTAGAGGCCCAGGGCCCGCCATGAGAATGCTTATGGGGGATGAACGGGGACTTGAGCAGCCTTAGTGTCAGCATCTGTCAAATGGAGCCTGCATCCCCTGCCTCCTTCAAAGGGTATTTACGGGGCTTCAGTATATGAATGTGAGAATGGGGAAGTTTTTCACTAGCTGGAAGATTGTGCAAGTATGCAGGGCTCTGAGAGGGTCTGTGGGGGATGGTACTTGGAAAGAGTTATCTTGGTGCAAAGAAGGAAGAAACCAGATCAGACTCAGGAAATTTTACAGACTGGAGAGAACGAGAGGCCAAGGGAGGAGGCCTAGGGAACCCTCTGATTCCTTAGCTGGTGCTGACCCATAGCCAGAGTAGTGGGCAATGTTCATCCCACTCATACAAGAGAATTTTCAAAGCTTAACTTGCTTGTTTTACTCTCCTGTCTCAGGGCTGGACAGTTTACTGAACTTGAGAGCCCAAGACAAGGTTGTGGGACAGTGCTAGAATTTTGGAGTCAGAAAAAAAAAACGAAAAAAAAACAAAACCAAAAAACCCTGGATCCCTTGGTCACTAGTTGTGTGATATTAAGCATATACTTAACCTTTCTGAGCCTCATTTTACTCATCCATGAGATGGGAGAACAGAAAATAACAATGCAGATCCTACAGTGTTGATGGGAAGATCAAAGAAGCCACTGTAGGTACCATAACAAAGACGGGCTGCCACGGAACAGGTTTCTCTCTGGCTCCACCAGTAGTAGTATCAGTTCTCAGACCAGAAGATGGCCAGGCCTTACTCAGAACTTTCCCTATCTCTGGATAGCCTAAACTTTACAGAGAGAGAAAATCCTTTCCCACATATTTATATGCATTTAAACATGCACCAGGCTCCTGATGTGTTCCCTACTCAGTGCGGCAGGTAAAGAAGATGAAAACTTGATTTCTAGTGGCCCAGGAGGTAGCACAGTGGATATAGCATGGGACTCACAGGTATGAGTGCCAAGTTCAATCCTTGGCCATTGCATATGACTGAATGATGCTCTGATGTTCTCTCTCTCTCTCATTAATAAATTACAACAATCAAAAAAGAAAGAAAAAGAAAAAAAAACTCTGATATCTAATCAGAGCCCAAAATTTCCAATTTCATGAGCTTCAGTGGTTCTTTTCTACAATTTGAGTCTCAGTTTTCTTATCTTTCAAAATGGTAGCCATCAGGCAAGGATTTTGAAGTGGCATTAAAAACCTGTAGGAGAATGACTGACAGGTGTTTGGTATGAAAGTAACCAAAAGTATTATTTTCTAGAACAGGGGTGGGGAACTTTTAATCTGTAAAGGGCCATTTGGATATTTATCATATCATTCACAGGTCATACACAATTATCAACTTAAAACTTAGCACCTAATGTTTCCATGAGAAAAACTCTTAGACTTATTGAATTTTGAGTCTAACTGCAGTTGACAGACCAAATGATATATGTCCCATGGGCCAAATGCTCCCCATCCTTGTTCTTAGAGAAAGAAGGGGGGAAAATTGTAACTCCCTTCAGCTGATGTCTATCTGAGCATTTTTTTCTTCTTTTTTATTATTGTTTTTTATTGTCACCAAGGTTATTACTGAGGCTCAGTGCCTGCATAATGAATCCAGCCCTCTTGGTGGTCATTATTTGTATTGATTTAATAATGGTTGATAAGACCATAGAATAAGAGGGGTACAATTCAACACAATTTCCACCAGCAGAGTTTCATATCCCATCCCTTCCATTGAAAACTTTCCTATTCTTTATCCCTCTGGGAGTATGGACCCAATATCATTATGGGGTGCAGAATGTGGAAGGTCTGGCTTCTGTAATTGATTCTCCACTGGACATGAGCACTGGCAGGTCGATCCACACTCCCAGCCTGTCTCTGTCTTTCCCTAGTGGGGCAGGGTTCAGGAGAGGTGGGGTTCCAGGACATGTTGGTGAGGTTGTCTGTCCAGGGAAGTCAGATTGGCATCATGGTAGCATCTGCAACTTGGTGGCTAAAAGATCTTTAAGATATAAAGCACAACAAATTGTTTAATAATAAGGAACCTAAAGGTAAGAATAGAGCAAATGAGGGGGTCGGGCAGTGGCACAGCAGGTTAGTCACACATGGTGCAAATTGCAAGGACCATCATAGGGATCCCAGTTCGACCCCCCCGGCTCCTCACCTGCAGGGGAGTCACTTCACAGGCGATGAAGCAGGTCTGCAGGTGTCTATCTTTCTCTCCCCCTCTCTGTCTTCCCCTCCTCTCTCCATTTCTCTCTGTCCTATCCAACAATGAATGACATCAACAACAATAATAACCACAACAAGGTTACAACAACAAGGGCAACGAAAGGGGGAAAAAATGGCCTCCAGGAGTGGTGGATTCATGGTGCAGGCACTGAGCCCCAGCAATAACCCTGGAAGCAAAAAAAGAATAGAGCAAATGAGTTTCGGGGTCTCCATTTTGGAAAAAGCTAGGAAGTCTATTTTAGGTATATTCCAAAGGGATATATATATATATTCCCATGACTTTACTAATTTTTGCCTGAGCCTAACAGCTGACATGCAGGTGGGCTAAAAGTATTGTCTGGGGAGACAGTCTCTATCTCTGGGGAGATAGAGTTGAAAATAGGGTCTAGAAAGCTGGGTCAGGAAAGAGAGTAGCTCCCAAATATGAGAAAAGTATGTAAATATTATTAACTGTAAACCTCATTGATCTGATCTGGAGCCCATATTCAGCACAAGAGCTTGTGTAACCTCTGCATCCCTATAAGTCTGAGGTCACATTCCATGGTCATAGCAAGGAACATTCTAGGCTACACTCATTTCAGGACCCGTCTTTCTCGAGTGACAGAGTATGTTGACCCATCCTCCCTTCAGAGAGTGGGAATTGGTGGTCATTTCCCCCTTTCTTTATCTCTTCTTTTTTGATAGAGGCAGAGAGAAGTTGAGAAGGAAGGGAAACACAGTGAGTAAGAGAGAAAGAGACACCAGTAGCAATATTTCACCATTTATGAATCTTCCCCTCTACAAGTGATTACTGGGGGTTTGAACCTGAGTCCTCACACATGGTAACATGTGTGCTCCACCATGTGTGCCAACACTGGCCCCTGTATTGCATGATTAATAATACTATTTAATGAACATTGGGACATCTTAGGCTGCCATGATGCAGTGAGAGAATGCTATGAAGTATAGGCTTTGGCACACAGATACACTCAGCAGGCGCTGCTTCAGCCTGAACCCCCTAGACACGCCTGGATTATTGGAGGTACTCTTTCTGTCCCCAACTTCAGGCATAAAGCAGGGCTGTGATCATGTTTGTTGGACAAATCACATGCTTTGTTCTAGCTTTTATTGGGCCTTAAGGGACATATGATGGGAAAAGTGCTGACAAAGGCAAATGTTCCTCTGGTGCCCTCCCCACTCCTTTCTTGGAACCCTTAAGGTCCTTATCACAAGCAGGAAATCCATGGCAAATAAAATAAAGCTGTAGTCATCTGAACAAAGGGGGGACCAGTTATACCCTCTCTATGTATACCCCTCAACCAATCAAGCTATTTTGCACTGGCTACCAGAAGTTTCCACTTCCCTAAGTTTGCTAAACCGTGGGGCTGGACTTGAGGCTAGAGTTGGGTCTGAGGCTTTCCCACAAATATGGACTGGGGTTAAGGTCCCCTAACATAGGAGTTGGTTGTTGGTCAAGGTCTGAGGCTGACTTCCCAGAAAGACCTCCAGAGCCAGGTGGGTTGTAGCTGTCTCCACTACCAAGACCTGAACGAGGATTTAGTTGAGGTCTGAGGCCTGTTAGGGGCTAGATTTCAGCCTGGAGGTGTACTTAGGGCTGAAGCTTACTAGTAAAAGGAAGCTGAAGTAAAACTGTGTCCTTGGTGAAGGCTGAAGTGGCCCCTGACTTGCATCGGAGTATTGGGCTAATCTCCTACCTGGCAAGAACTGGGAGCTGGCTGAGTGGGAAGAAGGAGCCTGGGAGGAGGGTGGTTGAGTGTGGGGCTGGCAGAGCTGGGTATGGGCTGGGGGCTGTCTGTGGAGGAGTGGTGCCCTCCCAGGCTCCAGCTCTGGCTGCATTGTCTGCAGAGCCTGTAGGGATGGAGAAGGAAAAGAAATCTCTCAGTCTGGGGCTGATGGGAGCTGGGAACTCAGGTGTGTGCCAGAGAGGCCCTGGGCAGGTGGGCCTGGGATGCTGTCTGGTGCCAACAGCAGAGGTGGCAGAGGCACCGTGCAGAATGACAGGGATTCAACATGCAAGAAAGCGTCAATGGATTTCCAGCTCCAAGGGGGACACTGGAGAGTGGGGCGAGTGCTTGTGTGGATAGTGCCTCATTACCCCAGCTCCACCCCACAGAGTCTTCCTGGCTTCTCGATCATTAGGCCAACAGCTCCTCCTTAATAAAAAAATACATGAATAAATAAATAATAGCAGCCACAACCATGAGGGAAACTACTTTCTACTCTTTTTTTGTTTCCTCAGTGCCTTCCTTCTATGTCTGTGGTCTCTGGGGCTGGGTCTGTCTGTATACACCCTTCCCCTTTACTCAGCTCATGGGGTCACTCTTAGGATCAGCAAACAGGCCTTCTACAGGCTCTGGAGCTGAGCAGGGGCCCCTTTCAACTTCAGGAAGGAGGCAGCAACAGCTGAATTTTTAGGGCTAGGGCTGGAGGTGGTCACCAACACAGAGGGACCCCAAGTCAGGGAGAAGCTGGAAACAGGGTAAGAGAAGGGACTGGAAGGTGGGACAGTTAAGCAAGCAAGAACTGACATTAGCATAGAGTGGGGGAGGGGGCCTTAATCCATGCCCAAGTGCCCAGAAGGAAGATCCTTAAAAAAAAAAAAAAAAAATATATATATATATATATATATATATTGTTTATTAGATAGAGACAGAGAGAAATTGACAGTGGAGGGGGAGATAGAGAGGGAAGGAGCCAGAGAGATGCCTGAAGCCCTGTTTCACCACTTGTGAAACTTTCTCCCTGCAGGTGGGGGCTAGGGGCTTGAACCTGGGTCCTCACACACTCTAATGTGTGCCCTTAACCAGGTGAATCACCACCTGGCCCCTGAAGATTATTTTTCTTAGAAAGAACTGCAGCAATCACTCTCCCAGCGATCACACATTGTCCCCTTTCTCTCAGTCCATATGTGTCTTACACTTTCTCTTCCCTGCTGACTGTCTCTCCACTGTCTCTTATTGCACTATCATCTCCTTTACCTAACAAACAAGGCCTAGGAGGAGCTGGTTAAGGAGAACATATTCTGCCCTGGCCTGATGGTTCAGGACCATGGAGAGCGACTAGCAGGGCAAAGGCTTTCCCCCCCCAAACAAAACAATAGAGCTTGGGCTACTTGTGAAGGGGAAGGAACAGAGGTGATGTTAGGTGAGAGGGAGAAAGACATAGCTGAGGCTCAGAGTGACCCTCATGGGCTGGGTCACTGTGACCTGACACTCATTTGTGTTGTCCCCAACTTCCACCAAAGAAGAGGAACTGAGAAATAGAAGTGGGCTGGAGCAGTGTGCTCTCCAGGGTGTGCAATGCAGTTGAGTAGCCCTTTCTAGGGTGTTCTGGAACCTTTGCACATAGAACTTAAACACATATGAGCAGATTGTGAGTTTCTCCCCATTCGACTTTTTCTTTTTCTTCTATTTTATAGGACAGAGAGAAATTGAGAGGGGAAGGAGAGATGGATATGGAGATGGCAACCTGCAGCACTGCTTCACCACTCATAGAGCTTGCCCCTCGAAGGTGAAGACCAGTGCTTGGACCCAGATCCCTATGCACAGCAATGTGTGCTCAACCTAATACACCACCAATCAACTCTCTCCTTTTAGTTTTTTACTGTGGTAAAGTACACATAAAATCTCCCATCTTAAGCATTTTAAGTATGCAGTTCCGTGATATTACACACAGTCAGATTGTTATTTTTTCTTCCTCCAATAGAATGCAGTGACTCCTGGACAAGTGTTGGGGCTTTGTAATCTCATTATGTGTGTGAGAGGAGGGGACCATTACAACTGTACAGGAGGAGGGATGTTCAAGGCTAGGAAGACAGGAGATGGACCAGAATCCTGTCAGGCCTGTTCAGTTTGGCAGCTGAAGGCTGGAAAGGGGGGTCAGGTAGAACCTTCTTGGCCCCAACCCATGACTAATGGGGCCCAGGAGTCTCCTCTTCCTCCCAGAAGCTCCCTATGGATGAGCCTGGAACCAGATTTCAGGAAAAGTCCAGATGTTCAGAGGAGATGCAGGGATGTGGAGCAGATGGGACCTGGGCTTCCTGCAGGGGCTGGGAAGGAGGGCAGCAGCTGGAGGCTGTGCTGGGGCATGTGTTGGAGCTGAGATAGCCTCCACAGGGTGTGTCCAGGGTGTGGGGTTTGGTCAGGGAGCAGGCTGGGTCCAGTGACCCTGGGTACTTGCCCTGCACCAGTCACAGAGACCTGTTGTCTGCCCTGAGTTGCTTCTAGCTGTGGCCAGGCATGACGGGTGCACCCTTGCTGCCACTCACTATGCCAGGATAGTGAGCAAGACAGACCCTGATCTTGACCTTGGGGTGCTCAGTCTCTCCAAAGGGTATGGCTTTAGCTTGGATCTGGGGGACTCTCTCCTGAGCCTGGAGTTGCCACTCTTTCTGAATTGGAAAGGGAAAGCCTTGCCCTGAGGCCCAAGATATTCATTCCCTCACTCTCTACTCCCAGAGCCTCAATCCCTGACTGAGTCCTCTCTGCTGGGCCCTGTGGCTTCTGTCTTTCTTGGGAAGCCATGGAGCATGGCAAAGGGACAGCATCTAGATCTAGTGTCTGTCCGCAGCTTCCCCACAGGCTTGAGGGCCCCACAGTTTCTACCTCCCACACCCACTCTGCTGCCTCTGACTGTGGCCAGTCACTCACCATCCCAGAGACCTGGGAGAGGATGGCTGTGAGCCCATTTGGCAGATGAGCAAACCAAGGCTCTGAGAAGCAATGTCACTGCTGAAGGCAGACCTCCTCCATGAGCCAGGATTCACACCTCCTCTGGATGCTGAGGTTGTGTGGGCTCTACATGGCCTATTGTCTAGCCCTCAACAAGCAAGCACCCTCCCCTTGCTGGACCTGCATTGTCTTCATTTCTAAAATGAAAAGGTCTAATGATCCTGAAGACCCTGTCCCATTCTGTTACCCACTCAGGGTAGTTCCAGGTAGCACAGTAGTTCTGGGTTGAATTGCAGGGTGTGAAAAACACTTTGAGTGCAGTGCAAGCTCAGTTAGCAGTAATTCTGGGCAAGGCAGGAAACAGTTTTCCACATTTGTCTGGCTCTTAGTGTCCCCCACAATGTCAAGATGCTCAGCAGGGTGGGTGCCTTGTAGGCTATGGGGTTAGGGTTGCAATGGAGTCTGAAGGCAGCCGGACACTGAGCTCCATGCCTGCCTGCTGGGGAGAGAGCAGAAGAAGGTGTGAGGGGGGCTGGCTGGGCAGGCCACAGAGAGGTGGGCAGAGCCAGGCGGCCAGAGCAGAACGAGGCTCAAAGCTCCAGGGCTTTACAAATGGATTTTGCTGAAATGGAAATTTCCATCCATCCCTGAAATGAGCCTGGCAGTGAGGCCAGGTCTGGTGGGGCCAAGGCAGCTAGGGACACAGATTGGGGACACAAGCCAAATGACTGAAGTATTTCAGACCTATCTACCCCTCCTGGTGCCCCCCCACACACACACACACATACACACTCCTTTCCCTGCTCAGGAACCTTCACAATCCTCACACCTTTTCATACCCTTCTCACCTCCTCCCTCAACCACTTTGTGCCTTCTTACACCCGCTCTCCTGACACTCCCCCCACCTCCCACTCATCCTCACACTGCCTTTGCACCCCATGCCCCTCATGCCCTCCCCTGCCGCACACACCCACACACCTGACACTCTCCCCACCTCCTACTTTATCCTCATACTGCCCTTTTACCCTTCACCTCTTCAGTACCCCCAGACTTCTCCTCAAGGCCTCTCTCCCTTACGCACCCTCTCAGGCACCTGACACCCCACTTTCTGCACGGCCCACTGCCTGGTGGTTCACTCTTCACATTTCATCCCTCCCTGCCTCACCCCACATACTTCCCTTCCACCTTTTAGTTTCTCATCCACACCACACATCTGCTGCTCATATGACTTTCTGGAATCTTCTGCTCCTGACTCTCCTTCTCTGTTCACTTCCTTCACTTCCTGTCTTATAGTCCCTATACATGCCATATCTCTCCCTCACTTATATGTATTTTTGGACAGAGACAGAGAGAAATTGAGAGGGGAGGGGAAGATAGAGAGGGAAAGAGAAAGAGAGACAACTGCAACACTAACTCACCAGTTAAACTTCGTCCCTGCAGGTGGGGACCAAGGGCTTGAACTGGGGTCCTGACATATGGTGACATATATGCTCAACGGAGTGTGCCACCATGGGCTCTGTTTGTTGTCATTTTCATAGTTAACTTAGACTCTCTGGTGGGCTCTTTGCTGGACAGTGCCAGGTGGGAAGGAGCAGGCAGAGTCTTTGCTGGAGATGAATTGCTTGTGAAAGGACCAAAACATGTCCAGGGGTGAGGGGTCAGGGATGAGTCTGACTGAACAGGCCCTCAGTCAGAGGCTACTTGGAAACACTGGCAGCTCTCCACCTTGAAGGGGGGTTGACAATGGCCTAACAGTCGAATTAGAACTCTCACTCCCCAGCTGTCACTCTGAGCCAGACTGGACCTTAGATACTCCTAGGAGGTCTGACCTTTCGCACCTGGGTCACTGTCAGCCATGGCCACTGGAGGGCAACCTGCTCCCTCCTGTGGGGGCAGCAGGGAGGAGGGGAACCTGACTTCCCATTGCCCTAGAAGTTTTCATGGCAGATGGAGAGTTGGAGGAGGCAGAAGATGGGAACTGACCAGGATGTGATGGGCCCCTGGAAATAAGTTGGGACAATGGGGGAGGGGAGCAGAGCAGAGTTGTCAAATGGAGGATTCAGGAGAGGAAAGAAAGGGGTGTGACCTGCTGTGGATTCCTTGATGGGGGAGAAGCTTTAAGCACTCAAGGCCCAGGAGGTAAAGGGGGACTGGCCTGGCCCCTTGGGTAGCTGTGATACCTGAAGCCTTTGGGATCACCATGAGGGCAGGACATGGGCCCTTCCTCCAGATGGAGAAAAATGGGAAGAAGAAGCCCAGGCGGTCTTGGTGGGGGGGTAGGTACCAAGGGTAAAGGGATGGGACTGTGGGTCAGAACTGGTTGTAGGACCCTTTTGACCTGGGAGGTGGGGTGGGGCAGTAGGGGCACTGTAATGGTCTCCAGCTCACTCCCCAAGAGCAGGACCCATGGAGCCCAGGCTCAGCCCTTTGTCCTCTAATTACATGTTGACTTATTACTCATTATTAATTAAGCAGGAGTTCTGAGCTGTTTCAGGCACCTGCCTGCCCTAGTGCCTGAGCTGAGCTGGGCTACAGGGTGGGAACAGAGATAGGGATGTCAGGAGAAGGGGGATATATAAGGACTGAGTGGCCAGTCCTGTGAGGAGTGACCCTGGGTCTGGGAAAGGGTGGGACAGGGGTAGGGAGAAGGCCAGGGAACCTGTATGGGGTGCTGAGGAAAGGATGCAGACTGGGCATGGGCAGACAGGTGTGAGAGGCTAGGAATGGTGGCAGCAAGGAGCAGAGCATCGGGGTGGGAAGATGGGGGTATCACCTGTGAGCAAGAAGCAGCTAACCTGCCTCTGCTTATGGACTTACTCCTCTATAGCTGGGTCTGTGTCATCAACACCCAGCACTGCGGGGAGGGGAGGGATAGGGAGGGATTGAATTACCTTTCAAGTCTCAAGCCTTCGTTCCTTCAGGCCCGAGGGTGGGCGTGTGCACTTGGTCCCCAGAGCATTGTGGGATGCTGGCTGTCTTTAGGGAACCTCCAAGCTGGCTTCTGCTTTCAGTTCCAGTTTCTCTTTTTTTCTTTTCTTTCTCCCTCCCTCCCTTTCTTCCTTCTTCTTCATTTCCTCCTTCCCTCCCTCCTTTCTTTTTTCCCCTTTCTTTCTTTCTTTCTTGCTTGCTTTCTTCCTTTGTCACAGACAGGGAAAAAGACCTGTGACGCGGGGGGGGGGGGGGGGGGGTAGGCAGAGTCAGGGGATGAAGAAATCTGGAAACCTCAGACCTCAGGCAGGTCTGGTGGGGGCCTTGGTCAGTGTCCTGACTGTCAGATTTGACATAGTTACATTTGACCTAATCATGAGGCATAAACTTTCAGGCTCCCTTATGTAAAAAACAAAACAAACAAAAACAATGATAATGACATCACTAATGACAGTGACCTGAGTCAACCAGGTACTTTGTCTATAGCCTTCCACAGCTATACAAAGTAGGATGTGACTCCGTTTTACAAATCAGGAAACAGGTTCCAAGAGGATTTTTATATGATTTTTCTTTTTTTTTTCTTTTTTTCTTTTTCTTTC
This sequence comes from Erinaceus europaeus, assembly GCF_950295315.1. Classification (NCBI taxonomy): domain Eukaryota; kingdom Metazoa; phylum Chordata; class Mammalia; order Eulipotyphla; family Erinaceidae; genus Erinaceus; species Erinaceus europaeus. The sequence continues at coordinate 46,970,221 of NC_080163.1, forward strand.
TTTTTTCTTTTTTTTACCAGAACACTGCTCAGCTTTGGCTTGTGGTGGTGCAGGAGATTGAACCTGGGACTTTGGAGCCTCAGGCATGAGAACCTGTTTGCATAAACATTATGCTATCTATCCCTGTGATTTTTCTGATAAACACACAGCTGGCAAGTGATCAAAATGGGACTCCCACCCAGAGTTTAACCTGACTGATTTCTAGTACCAATATCTCAGTCAGTGCAAGGAATAGATGAGGCAGTACACAAAAAGCAGTGTTTAGGGCTAAGGAGACAGCATAATGGTTATACAAAAATACTTTCCTGAGGGCTGGGTGCTGGTGCACCTGGTTGAATGCACATATTACAGTGTAAAGTTCTCCCTGCAGGAGATAAGCTTCATGAGTGATGTATCAGTCCTCCAGGTGTCGCTCTACCTCTCTTCCTATCTCCTCCTTTCTTCTAGATTTCCCCATGTATCTATCCAATAAATAAAAAAAAAAACATAAACAAGAAAAACCGTTTAAAAAAATAGGGGCGGGGGCAGGTCAAGTGCACATAGTATGAAGTGCAAGGACCAGCACAGGGATCCGGCATCCTGGTTCAAGCTCCTGGCTCCCCATCTGCAGGGGTGTTGCTTCAGAGGTGAAGCAGATTTGCAGGTGTCTATCTTTCTCTCCTCCTCTCTGTCTTCCCCTTTCCCCCTTCTCTCTCAATTTCTCTCTGTGTTATTCAACAACAACAACAACAACAACAACAACATACACACACACACACACACACAAAGGAAAATGGTGGCCACCAGGAGCAGTGGATTCAGGGTGCAAGCACTGAACCCCAGTGGTAACCCTGGAGGCAAAAAAAAAAAAACAAAAAAAAAACAACAAAAGACTTTCATATCTGAGGCTCGGAGGTCCCAGGTTTAATCCACTACACCACCACAAGCCAAACTGAACAGTCCTCTGATCTCTCTCTGTATCTCTCTCATTAAAACAAAACAAACAAAATATATATTTAAAAAGCATTACTTAGCCCAAGCTGAAAATGTAGCTCATTTGTGCATGCCAAAGGCCCTGAGTTCGATCCCTGGCCCCCAAAACAAGCATTTAACCCAGTGTCTGGAATATAGTTAGAATGTAAGAGATAGTGACAAGCAGTGTGAATGTTATATACCCACCTGCACAGGCACACAGAGGTTTTATTCTCTACAGCTCAGGTGGGGCGGGGGCTGAGAGGATTAAAACGCTGGCTGTGGAGGCACAGGGTTGGAGGACAGCTGTGGAAATCTGTAGGTACAGAGCCAGGTGGGCTGAGAACAGAATGGAGGCTGGATGTGGACGGTGGGGTAGGGTGGGGGTGGCCAGCTGTGTGAAAGAAATGGAAGTGAGTGACTATGTATTTACTTAAAGATTTTGCTCCAGTGATCGCCTCATTGGCCAGACATGTGGTTTTTCTGGGCCTCCCCAGGGAGTGGAAGTCAGACAGCATTACTTCAGCAGCTCTGAAGCCATCTACCCTGGGCTCCAGAGGTTTTAGACATAGCCACCACTATGTGGAGACAGCTCACAGCTCTGGCCTGAGCTCACAGGCAGGAAGCAGAGTCCAATCTGCCTGGTGGCCACTCTTCTCTCACTCTCAAGGCTCGCAACCATGGGGCTTGGCCCTCCACATGCTCCACCTTCCCATGCTGGGCACGGGAGTGGGTGAGTTGGGGGGGGGGCTGCAGGAGAGAATACTAAATGAGCCCCCCTGCTCCCTTTCCCACCATAGCCACCTGGAGGAGAGAGACAGGGTGCAGCACAGCCCACCAGGCAGGTGCTCCAGGCCCATCTCTGAGGAGCACCAAAGCTTCACTGCTCACCTAATAACTTGGAGAAAGAGAATTTACCAGCATTAACATGGAGGGCAGGAGTAACGCATGCTGGCAGGAACTATTCTATGAGCTGCTGGCCACCGAGGTGAGCTCCCCTTTGGGTGACTGCCCAAGCTTCAGCAATTATTCATTTAACTTATTTTTGAGCACAGAGTCCTTTCCCAGGAGGGGGTTATATCCCAGCACCAGAACTGGAGCATAGCTCAGTGGGACTGGCCAGCTGAGGGCCAGCTAAAAGGGCTGAGGTGGAGGTAAGCAAAGGCTGAGGATTGCAGCCTGGACTCCCCCTACTCCTGCACACAACCTCTCCTCCAAATAAATATTGAGCAAATATTGAAAGAGTGTTAGTATCAAGAGGCACTGAATTATGAGCCTGCCCTTGGCGCTCTCATTTTTCCATTCAGTCCTGTTGCAAGTATACCATAGTGATGACTTTGATGATTTCCTTCTTGACTTAGGTCATGGCTACAGGCTATTGACTGACTCAGTGATTGATAGGACAGACAGAATTTGAAGGGGGGAGGAGGGGAAGAGAAGAGAAAAGGGAGAAGAGAGAGAGAGGTGGAGCACTGTTTCACTAAACTCTAGTGAAGCTCCCCTCTGCAGGTGGGGACTGGGTGTTTGAACTCCTGTCCTTGCACATTGTAAGTTTTGTACTCAATCAGGTGAACCATCATCCAATCCCCTATTCATTCATGTATGCATGTTTTCATTCCTTTATTTAACTAGCGTTTCTAAGCACCCACTGTTTGCCTGGTCCTGTCCTGAGACAACACTTTGCTTCCTCTCTCCCAGGGCTCACCACCCTGTATTGGTTGGCTGAACCCGCAGAGATCTAGAGTCTTCTGTATGGAAAAGGGTATGTGGCTCCTACTGTAGGAGCCTCCTGGGCCTCTCTGCTGGGTGGGCTGCTTAGAGGAACCTGGCATCCAAACAGGAGCTAATTCAGGGAATAGTTTCCCTCAGTAAGCCTGAGGAAGGCCAAGAAGCAAGGGGGTCCTGTATTTGAAAGTCATCTTCCCTGAAAAGCACAAGCCATTCTTAGCTTACATACTCCCTCCCTTCCACTGCCATGGAGACAGCTCCAGTTGGCTGCCTGAGCTTCTGGGCATTATTCTCACACTGAAGGGTGTGGAGGAGAGGGGACCCAATTCTGACAGCCCTCTTCCCCCACCTCAAGGACTTAAGTGAAGAAGGATAAAAAAAAAAACCTGAAGTTAGACCTCTCCTAGGCTGCAGCCCTGGCTAGCTAGACTCCTCCCTAAAGTCCAGTGAGAAAGAACATTCACTGAGACTTTGGGGAAAGCAGCAACACCTTCCCCCACCCACCACACACACACACACACACACACACACACACACACACACACACACACACACACACACACACCAACCCTGGATTCTGGGTGCCTGGCACGTCAGAGGGAGGTTGTGGGAGGCAGAGGTGTATGTAAGCATCTGGGTGCTGAATCTCACGTGCTGAGAAGGGGGGGTTGTATCTGCACAGGCACCACACACACACAATGTCTGACAGAATGAGCTGTGTCCTTACCGTCTCTATTTTTAGTTGGAACTGGAAGGAAAGGAAGTTCGGGGCCAAGCCACCAGTCCCAGCTCCTGCTGGCAGTACCCATGGCACGTGGTGCGGGGGTGCAGGAGGAGCCCCAAGTCCCAGTTTCTTGGGGGGGGGGAACCATTGCTCCCTCCCACCTGCCAGCATGGGTTCTAGGTCTGATGGATGTGAGGAGGGACATACACAGGACTGGGAGTTGGGCACAGGGGGTGGGAGTGGGGCTGAGGGGCTGCTATTTTCTCCACCTGAGCAGGAGGCTCTGTACTAGGTCTCTAGCACAGAAAGAGAAGGTAGAAAAGGGGAAAGAAAAAAAAAAAAAAGACCCAGTTTGGTCTCCTGAAAATAGGACTTCAGTAGTTCTGAGGTGCTTCCTTTTGTGGGCTCTTTGAGGGGGCCCCCCACTTCCTCCTTCAAAGTTGACCTCTATTAGGAGGTGTTTGAGGCCTGCTCTTCCTCACTGTGAGACTGGTTGAGGAAGGAACCGATTACCCTCTCTGATTGCCCCAACAGCAGAGCTGAAGGCAGTGGGGGAGTCTTCTTTGTCCCTGATTCCCCAGTAGAAGGGCTGAACTCTACAGCTGTGAAGGTCCATCCTTGTAGGTCAGGGAAAGGCAGTTAGTTCACCTGGCAGTGAGTGTAGTTGTTAGAGCTCAGACTCTGCCATCTATCAGAGTTGGATTCTAATCCTGACTCTTCCACCTACTAGCTGTTTAACATTGAGAAAGTACTCAACCCTCTCTGAATCTATTCTCTCATCTGTAAAAGAAAGATAGACCTGCCACACAGGGTTGTTGAGAATTAAATGACACGATGTGAAAAGACACACGTTAAGCAAGTACTCAATTGTTCCTTAATGAAATTTTTATTGCCAGTTGCTTAGTGCAATTAAAAAAACAAGACAAAATCATGTCCAGTCCCCACTGTGAGGCTGCTTTCAGGCTTGTGTTGCTCAGTTTTCTTCTCAGATCTGACTGACTTTGTTCACCCCCATTACTGCACCCCAAAGTTTCAAGCCTCTGTTTCCCAGGTTAAAAACAAAGGTGCAGCCAACCAGAACTGGGAAAGTCTAATCCTCAGGCCCCAGCTTCCCCAAGGGTCCCAACCCTGCGATCTACCCGCACCTGCCCCCACTCCAGCCCAAGTTGGTTCCACATCTGAAATCCAGGTAAGGAATAATCTGAGGTACTTGTCAAAGGTGGAGTAGGGGGCAGGGTAGGTAGCAGCATGAGTGTGCAAAGAGACTCTAATCCCCAAGGGTCCAAAATCCTAGGTTCCACCCCTCACACTGCCATAAGCCAGAGCTGAGCAGTGCTCTGGTAAGTTCATTCATTCATTCATTCATTCATTCATTCATAAATTCATTCATTCAGAGGTGGAGTGGGGCGAGGAGGTTAAGGAATAGCTTAGACAAGACTATCCCCCACTTGTAGGGGGGAAGCTTCACAAGGACTGAAGTAGTGCTGCAGTTCTCTTTCTCTCTCCTCTATCTCCCCCTTCCCTCTTGATTTATCTCTGTCTCTATCATACACACACACACACACACACACACACACACACACACACACACATATTAAAGACTGCCACAGGGGAGGCAGAAATTAAAGAGTGAAGACTCACTGCACAGATACAATTGGAAGAGTTTTCATGGCTGGGAGAACTTGAGAGGAACAGCTCAGTAGAACACACAGACCAATGGTGCATGGTGTTGGGGGGGGGGGGGTCAGGAAACTCCCAAAGGTACATTTCAAGACAGAAGCCATAGCTTTTCACAGATCCTTCAAAAGCCTAGGACCCAAAATTGGTTAAAAAACCACAATGGGGGAAAAATACAATGGAGTAGAAGTGGGAAGATCTGGGCATTAGGTTTTATCTGCCTCTTCCTCAGTTTCTCCTCCTGCTCCAGGAGAAGGTAGATCAATAGAGGTCCATGGTCTTGGTGGGGCAGAGCAGGACTCTGCGAAGGGTGATGATATCAGAGCCAAGAACCAGACCCAGGCTGGTTTCCAGGAAAGTGGGGGGGGGGGGGGCCCAGCCCACCCCTTCCCAGGAGCAGACTTGCTCCATCAGCTGACATGTCAGGCAGCCAGCCGACAGAAACTGAGCTGCATCCCTCCACCAACCCAGGAGGCTGTTGCCATGGTAACTTCATATTTATCCACTTTAGCTCCTAATTAAGGGGAAAAGCATATAACATATTGGATGTCAAGGAGGCTTTGTGAGCCTCAATTTAGTGGCCGTGCCTAGATGTCAAACTCAAGCGTGATTGCTGTTAATCACCTTCCAAACTGCCAAGACAGGTCACAAAGGGAAAGGTCCTGGACAGTGGGTGCACTGGGCCTGTTGGAGATGGGATTGGGGGACAGGAAGGGAGATGGGCTCAGCATCATGACCTAGGGGGATGAGGGGTGAATGCTGGCTCTGTGGGTGTTCGATGATAAGGTTTGTAGGGAGAGTGGCTGGAACTGTTCCCACTGGCCCTGAGACAGGACTCCTTGCCTTGGAGACTCACACATCAAGCCCTAGGTCTGTAGAGGGTCTGGCGATGGATGAGCTAAGAGGTATGCAGGGACTAGTTGGTGTCCTCTGATGTCAGGAGGAAGACTTGCAGATGAGTGAGCGCCAGATGCATGGATGATGGTCATATGGTGATGAGAGGGGGTCTGCTTAGGGGGGACCACAGGGTGGTTGAACTTGCCAGTGCATCTGTGACTTCTTAAGTAACCCAGTTTAGACCAGTGGCCTTCTCAGGTAGCAGTTACAGTGAGCCCCAATGTGGTGCTTCTTGTGGCCTTTGGAGTTGTGGCCAAACCACGTCCCTGGGGGCAGGGCTGCTGAACAGTGGAGACTGTTAAAGGAAGATCAGGAGCTGGGGCATGGTGAGTTACATTGGCAAAGAGCGTGAGATCTGGGGTCAGGCAGATGATGGCAGTATTTCATCTTGGTCACTTCACAGCTGAGCAATTTTAATCATCACCTAACCTGTCTATGCACTGGTATCCTCAGCTGTCAGGTAGGGTGAGGATAGCTCATGCTATGTGTTTTGTGAAGATGAAACATGATGATGAGGACTAGATGCTTAGCACAGTGCCTGCCACACAGTGAGCCCTCAACAACCATTGGGACATTATTCTGAAGAGACAGACCCGGAAATGAGGTTGCAGGGAAAAGGTGACTGAGAACTGAGCCTGGAGGTGGGTGAAGGGGACCTTCCCTTCTGTCTTTCAGTCTTTCAGTCTTCTGGTGAAAAAAAAAAAAAAAGGAAGAACTTTTGGCTTTTGGCTGTAAGAGAAAGAACTCACAGAAGGGGACCCTGATGAAGACAGGGACAGGCTGGGAACTAAGTGAGGGTGTGGGAACAGTTGGAACTTGCTGAGCTGTGTAGGATGTTTTCCAGCCTGTGAGGAGGGTGGTAGGGAAGGAGCCCTTTGCTCAAAATCTTGATGTCACCTAAGGGCCAGAAAGGACCTTAGTGGAACCCGCACAAGTGAGATCATTAGAATTACTTGTGATGGTTCTACAGGATTAACTGCCTGTAATTATCCCCACACCCCATCTCCTGAATGAGAATATCAGGACTGGGACCTGAGAAACTGACTTAAAAAAAAATCCCGAGGGGGAGTCAGGAGGTAGCACAACAGGTTAAGCTCAGGTGGCGCAAAGCACAAGGACTGCAGTAAGATCCCTATTCGAGCGCCCGGCTCCCCACCTGCAGAAGGGGCACTTCACAGGCAGTGAAGCAGATCTGCAGGGGTTTGTCTGTCTCTCCCCACTCTGTCTTCTCCTCCTCTTTCAATTTCTCTCTGTCCTATCCAACAACAATAGCAACAATAATACCACCACCAATAATAATAACAACAGCAAAGATAAACAACAAAGGAAACAAAAGGGAAAAAATGGACTCCAGGAGCAGTGGATTTGTAGTGCAGGCACCGAGCCCCAGCGATAACCGTGGAGGCAAAACCCCCCCAAACAAACAAACAAACAAACAAAAAACCCTGAGAGCCAGGCGGCAGCGCAGCAGGTTAAGCGCAGGTGTCGCAGGTGTCGCAAAGCGCAAGGAACGGAATAAGGATCACGTTTCGAGCCCCCAGCTCCCCAACTGTAGAGGAATTGCTTTACAGGCGGTGAAGCAGGTCTGCAGGTGTCTATCTTTCTCTCCCTCTCTCTGTCTCCCCCTCCTCTCTCCATTTCTCTTTGTCCTATCCAACAACCACGACATCATCATCATCAACAACAACAATAATAACTACATCAACAGTGAGTTGGGTGGCAGCGCAGCAGGTTAAGCGCAGGTGGCACAAAGCGCAAGGACGGGCGTAAGGATCTCGGTTCGAGACCCCGGCTCCCTACCTACAAGGCAGTCGCTTCACAGGTGGTGAAGCAAGTCTGCAGGTGTCTTTTTCTCCCCCTCTGCCTTTCCCTCCCCTCTCCATTTCTCTCTGTCCTATCCAGCAACAACGACATCAATAATAACTACAACAATAAAACAACAAGGGCAACAAAAGGGAATAAATAAATAAATAAATATTTTTTAAATTTTTTAAAAATAACTGCAACAGTAAAAAAACAAACAAACAAGGGCAACAAAAAAGGGAATAAATAAATATATTTTTTTGAAATCTTTAAAAAAATCCCAGGAATTGCAACGATCAGTCTAGAACTTAGCTAGACAAAAACAGAAGTGGACTAGGAGGTGGCACAGTGATTAAAGAACTGAACTTAACAAACATGAGATCCAGAGTTAGATCCCTGGGATTACATATGCCAGAGTGATGCTCTGGTTCCCGCCTTCTCTTTCTTTCTCTCTCTCTCTTCCTCCCTTCCTCCCTTCCTCCCTTCCTTCCTTTCTTCCTTCTTTTCTTTCCTCCTCCCCTTTTTTCTTCCATATAAATAAATAAATCTTAAAACAAAACACCTGAAGCAGTAGTGGTTCACAACTGGAAGAAGTGGGTAGACAAAACCTTTTACATACAGTATCAGGGTTCTGCTTATAAATTGTTTGAGGAGTTGGGAGATACTGTTGGGAGTTCAATAGTACGACAGAGAATTTGCATGCCAGAGGTCCCAGGTTCGTTCTCAAACACTACCAACTGCCAAAAATGAGTGGTGCTCTGGCAAAAAAAAAGAAGAAGAAGAAGAAGAAGAAGAAGAAGAAGAAGAAGAAGAAAAGAAAAAAAGTATTTGAAAAGAAATCTACAGTTTAAAAGTCCAGGAAAACATCTATATGGTAGTAATAATAATAATTACATCTAACATTTGTTGTTTACTGAGTTAGATACTATAATGTGGTATTTATAGATTTTAGTCCTTTCAATTGCCTTTGTGGTTGGCCAACTCATGTGTACAGGTGAGAAAGCTAAGACTCAGAGAGGTGAGATGTGTTAAAGGCCACAGCTTATTAGTAGTGGATCTAAGATTCAAACCTGAATGATCTGAATTCACACCTGGGCTACTTTCTCATTCTTTAGTTGAGGAAACAGGAAGCCTAGAGAGGTGAAGTGATTTTTCCAAGGGCACACAGCAAATGGAAGATGGAATTAGAATCCAGGAGCTCTGGGGTGGAACCAAGATGGTGACTTGCAAGCAGTGGTTGGTGGGAGCTCCAACAAACAATAGCTTGTAACCGGGGATTCTCTGGATAGGGTAGGATACTGTGCTGTCAGCAGGAGGGTGAATAGGGGGTCCTAAGGGTGAGACCACTCTTGGGTAAGAAAACAGAGGCCAGGGGGAAAGAGAAAGGAAATCTTTTGGTTATTTCTGAAGCTCACCTGTCCCCCCCACCCCAGAGCCAGCCCTCAGGGGCACTCCTAGCAGGTTCCCCGCTGAGTTATTTTCTTTGCCAAGATTCCTGGCTCACGAGGGGTGCTTTTCCTTTTTGTTTTCCTTCTTTTTTTTTCTAAGTGGCTGAAGCTCTATTTGATTGACAAAATACCTGACCCCACCCCTGCCTGGGAAAGACTACCTGGAGTTTTTTTGTTTTGTTTTGTTTTTGGATACTTTTTACAATTGACTGTCTTTGTTCAGGCTGCCTGCAGGCAATTTGGAGCTGTCCAAGCTGCAGACTGACTGTTAAGGTTTTTTACTCTATTCTTTTTTATTATTACTATTATTATATACATGTGTCCCTTTTGTCCCTCCTTCTTCAGGTTGACCAAAATTAACTCTTGTTGTTTTCTCCATTGCTAGGTAACTGGGTGTCCTATCCATTGTGAGAGGAACTTATTTCTCTCTACCTTTTCCCTCCACTCTCCTTTCTCCTTCCTCCTAGCTAATTAAAAAAACAAACAAACAAAAAAAAAAACCTTTCCTTTCACTGCTCTTCTTCTTCTTCTTCTTTTTTTTTTTTTCCAGTTCTTGTCTTCTTCCTTCCTCCTTCTTTTGATTTCTGAATTCACTGATACTCATTTGTGAATTATTTGGGGGGAGAGATCTGACTCAGAGTGGACTCTGTGTATGTGTGTGTCTTCTCTATTTCCCTTTCTCCTCTTGCTATCCCTAGAATTTACAGTGGACAGTAGATTTGCATAACTGTCTATTCTGGCTTTCCATTTTTTCCTTTCTCCTTCTTTTTCTTTTGGATTTGGTGGCTATTTTTTCTTGGATTGGAGCTGCTGTTTGTCTAACTGGTATTGGTTGAACTGCATCAATCCTTGCTTAAGTTACTACTGTTGTAATTTCTCAGGTTGGGTGACTACATTTGCCATACAGGTATTTAGTATAGCGTGGCTTGTACTCAAAACACAACAATTGAAGAATGACAGAACAGAAAAATAAAAAAAAAACACATCAATAAAAAGAAAATGGTTAAGTGAAGAGAAAATAAAACTGCTACCACAATGAATCAAGACAGGAGCCCAGAAGAAACTCCAAATCAGTCGGAAGTAACCATAGATAAGAAAAGTATGCAAGCAATAATAAACCTAATAGTCACAGAAATGAAGAACACTATGGAGGAAAGGGCTATCAGAATTAGGGAAACAACAGATGAGACCCTCAAGGAAAACACAAGCTACCTCAAGGTAATTAGAGAACTGAAAGCTGAAATAGTTGAACTAAAAGGTCAATAAGCAGAACAAGCTAATACTATAACTGAACTGAAGAAAGAAGCTGAGGGAAGGGAAAGCAGGCTAACAGAAGCAGAAAACAGAATTAGCCAGACAGAGGATGAGCTAAAGAAAACAAAGAAAGAGATGAAAGAACTCAAAAAGAGATAGAGAGACACTGAAAACAACAACAGAGACATATGGGATGATCTCAAAAGAAATAACACTCAGAACTGGCCTGCCAGAAGAAGAAAGAGAGGAAGGAGAAGTAGACATTCTAGAGGAAATTATAGAAGAAAACTTACCAGACCTAAACAACAAAAAGGACATCAAGAATCAAGAGGCCCAGAGAGTCCCAAACAGAATCAACCCAAACCTGAAGACACTAAGATACATCATAGTCACAATGAAAAGAAGTAAGGTAAAGAAAGGATCCTAAAGGCAGCCAGAGAAAAACAAAAGTCACATACAGGAGAAAACCCGTAAGACTATCAGCAGACTTCTCCACTCAAACTCTAAAAGCTAGAAGAGAATGGCAAGATATCTATCTAGCCCTGAATGAAAAGGGGTTTCAGATTGTCAGAGAAATGCAAATAAATACAACAATGAGATATCACTTCACGCCTGTGAGAATGTCATACATCAGAAAAGGTAACAGCAGTAAATGTTGGAGAGGATGTGAGGTCAAAGGAACCCCCTCTGACACTGTTGGTGGGAATGTCAATTGGTCCAACCTCTGTGGAGAACAGTCTGGAGAACTCTCAGAAGGCTAGAAATGGACCTACCCTATGACCCTGCAATTCCTCTCCTGGGGATATAGCCTAAGGAACCCAACACATCCATCCAAAAAGATCTGTGTACACATATGTTCTTGGCAGCACAATTTGTAATAGCCAAAACCTGGAAGCAAGCCAGGTGTCCAACAACAGATGAGTGGCTGAGCAAGTTGTGGTATATATACACAATGGAATACTACTCAGCTGTAAAAAATGGTGACTTCACCATTTTCAGCCGATCTTGGATGGACCTTGAAAAAATCATGTTGAGTGAAATCAGTCAGAAACAGAAGGATGAATATGGGATGATCTCACTCTCAGGCAGAAGTTGAAAAACAAGATCAGAAGAAAAAAAACCAAAACAAGTAGAACCTGAAATGTAATTGGTGTATCACACCAAAGTAAAAGACTCTGGGGTGGGGGTGGGGGGGTGGGGGTGGGGGGGTGGGGAGAATACAGGTCCAAGAAGGATGACAGAGGACCTAGTGGGGGTTGTATTGTTAAATGGGAAACTGGGGAATGTTATGCATGTACAAACTGTTGTATTTACTGTTGAATGTAAAACATTAATTCCCCAATAAAGAAATAAATTTTAAAAAAAGAAGAAGAAAAGGGGTTTCAACCAAGGGTAATATATCCTGCTAAGACTTTCATTCAAACTAGATGGAGGGATCAAAACCTTCTCAGACAGGCAACAGTTAAAGGAGGCAACCATTACCAAGCCTGCCCTAAAAGAGGTTCTAAAAGATCTCTTATAAACAAGAGCATCACCATAATACTTGCCATATATCAGATCAAATAAAAAATTGTAAAATAATGGCACTACAATACATTAAATCCATAATATCAATAAATGTCAATGGCTTAAATTCACCCAATAAAAGGCACAGGGTGGGAGGATGGATCAGAAAACAGCCCAACTCTATGCTGCTTGCAAGAATCCCATCTGACCCAACAAGACAAACACAGGCTTAAAGTGAAGGGATGGAAAACTAGCCTACAGGCTAATGGACCACAAAAAAGTCAGGAACAGCCATTCTCATCTATGACACAATAGACTTTAAATTAAATAAAATTATAAAAGATAGGCAAGGCCATTACATAATGATTAGAGGATCAATCAACCAAGAAGATTTAACAATTATTAACATCCATGCACCCAATGAGGGCCTCTCTAAATACATCAAACACCTACTGAAAGAACTACAAAAATACATCAATAGTAATACAATAATAGTGGGAGATTTTAACACCCCACTCTCACACTTAGACAGATCAGCCAAGCAGAGAATCAACAAAGAAATGAGAATTAAATTAAGAGATGGACAGACTAGACCTCCTGAACATTTTCAGAGTTCTTCACCCCAAAAAACTGGAATACACATTCTTTTCAAATCCACACAGCACATCTCAAGGATAGACCACATGTTAGGTCACAAATATAGTATCAACAAACCAAGAGCATTGAAATCATCCCAAGTATCTTCTCATACTACAGTGGAATAAAGCTAATATTTAACAACAAACAGAAAATTACTAAAAGTCACATAATTTAGAAACTCAACAACATGCTGCTTAAGAACCACTGAGTCAGAGAGACACTCATGCAAGAAATTCAAATGTTCCTGGAAACAAATGAAAATGAAGACACAAGCTATCAAAATATTTGGGACATGGCTAAAGCAGTACTGAGAGGGAAATTCATAGCCATACAATCACATATTAGATTACAAGAAAAAGGTCAAATAAATGACCTTACTGAATGCCTTAAGGACTTAGAGGAAGAGGAACAAAGGAACCCTAAAGCAACCAAAAGGACAGAAATCACTAAAATTAGACCAGAAATAAACAACATAGAAAATAAGAGAACCATACAAAAGATCAGTGAAGCCAAGGTTCTTTGAAAAATTGAACAAGATTGACAAACTATTAGCCAGACTCACTAAAAAAAAAAAAAAAAAAGGGAGAAGACTCAAATGAATAGAATTATAAACGATAGAGGAGAGGTCACAACTGACACCACAGAAATCCAGAAAATCATGTGTAACTTCTATGAAGAACTATACACCACCAAGCTAGAGAATCTAGAAGAAATGGAAGAATTCTTAGAAACATATGCCCTTCCAAAACTGAACCAAGAAGAGCTACAAAGCCTAAATTCACCAATCACAGACAAAGAAATCAAAACAGTTATTAAGAATCTTCCCAACAACAAAAGCCCTGGACCAGATGGATTCACAAACAAATTCTATAAAACCTTCAGGAAACAGCTAATACCTATACTTCTAAAGCTCTTCCACAAGATCAAAGAAACAGGAACACTCCCTTCCACCTTCTATGAAGTCAACATCACCCTGATTCCAAAGCAGATAAGGACAAAACACAAAAGGAAAACTACAGACCAATATCTCTGATGAACATGGATGCCAAAATATTGAACAAGATCCTGGCCAACCAGATACAACAGTATATCAAAAAGATTGTTCATCACGACCAAGTAAGATTTATCCCAGGAATGCAAGGCTGGTTCCACATACATAAGTCAATCAATGTCATTCATCACATCAATAAAAGCAAAACCCAAAACCACATGATTATTTCAATAGATGCAGAGAAAACCTTTGACAGATGCTGAAAGCATACCCCCTCAGATTGGGGACTAGGCAGGGCTGTTCATTATCACCATTACTCTTCAACATAGTATTGGAAGTTCTTGCCGTAGCAATCAAGCAAGAGAAATAAATCAAAGGAATACAGATTGGAAGGGAAGAAGTCAAGCTCTCACTATTTGCAGATGATATGATATTACACATAGAAAAACCTAAAGAATCCAGAAGAAAACTACTGGAAGTTATTAGGCAATATAGCAAGGTGTCAGGCTACAAAATAAATGTACAAGCACCAGTGGCATTTTGTTATGCAAACACCAAATCTGAAGAAGAAGACATCCAGAAATCACTCCCATTCACTGTTGCAGCGAAATCAATAAAATGCCTAGGAATAAAGCTGACCAAAAGTGAAAGACTTGTATACTGAAACTATGAGTCACTATTGAAGGAAATAGAAAATGACACCAAGGAATGGAAAGACATCCCGGGCTCATGGATTAGAAGAATAAATATCATCAGAATGAATATTCTCCCCAGGGCCATATATAGATTTAGCAAGATACACATCAAAGTTCCACCAAGCTTCTTTAAGAGGACAAAACAAAAACTACAATCATTTATCTGGAACCAGAAAACATCTAGAATTGCCAAAACAATCTTGAGGAAAAGAAACAGAAATGGAGGCATCACACTCCCAGATCTCAAACTATATTATAAGGCCATCATCATCAAAACAGCCTGGTACTGGAACAAAAATAGGCACACAGACCAGTGGAACAGAGCTGAAAGCCCAGAACTAAACCCCCACACCTATGGATATCTAATCTTTGATAAGGGGGCCCAAAGTGTTAAATGGAGGAAGGAGGCTCTCTTCAAAAAATGGTGCTGGGAAAACTGGCTTGAAACATGCAGAAGAATGAAACTGAACCACCTTACCTCACCAGAAACAAAAATCAACTCCAAATGGATCAAGGACATGGATGTTAGACCAGAAACTATCAACTACTTAGAGGAAAATATTGGTGGAACACTTTCCCACCTAAACCTCAAGGACATCTTTAATGAAACAAACCCAACTGCAAGGAAGACTAAAGCAGAAACAAATCAAAGGGACCACATCAGATTGAAAAGCGTCTGCACAGCCAAAGAAACTATCACACAAACAGAGAGACGTCTCACAGAATGGGAGAAGATCTTCACATGCCATACATCAGACAAGAGACTAATCACCAAAATATACAAAGAGCTCAGCAAACTTAGCAACAAAAAAGCAAATGACCCCATCCAAAAATGGGCAGAGGATGCAAACAGAACATTCACTACAGAAGAGATCCAAAAGGCTAACAAACACATGAAAAATTGTTCCAGGTTGCTGATTGTCAGAGAAATGCAAATAAAGACAACACTGAGATACCACCTCACCCCTGTGAGAATGGCATACATCAAAAAGGACAGCAGCAACAAATGCTGGAGAGGCTGTGGGGACAGAGGAACCCTTCTGTACTGCTGCTGGGAATGTAAACTAGTCCAGCCTCTGTGGAGAGCAGTCTGGAGAACACTCACAAGGCTATACATGGACCTTCCATATGACCCAGTAATCCCTCTCCTAGGGATATAGCCCAAGGATTCCATAATACCCAACCAAAAAGAAATGTGTACACCTATGTTCATAGCAGCACAATTCATAATAGCTAAAACCTGGAAGCAATCCAGGTGCCCAACAACAGATGAGTGGCTGAGAAAGTTGTGGTATATATATACAATGGAATACTACACAGCTATTAAGAACAATGAACCCAACTTCTCTGACCCATCTTGGATGGAGCTAGAAGGAATTGTGTTAAGTGAGCTAAGTCAGAAAGATAAAAATAAGCATGGGATGATCCCACTCATAAACAGAAGCTGAGAACAAATAACAGGAAGGGAAAGTCAGAGCAGGATTTGACCGAATTTGGAGTAGGGCACCCTGGGTTGAAGGTGAGGGTGGATGTTCAACTTCATGGGGTGGGGATGGGGGAAGGGGGGATGGGATGGGACACAGTCTTTTGGTGGTGGGAATGGTGTTTATGTACACTCTTATCAATCTGTAGTCATATAAATCACTAGTTAATATGAGAGGGGAAAAATTGAATGTCTCAAACTTTTTAAACCACAGACTATTTTTAATACAAAGGCTGAGTCTTTGATATATTGACTCTCTTAAAAGCTTAGACCATGAAGAACAGAAGCAACTGGTGGCACAGCTATATGCAAATAATGTCAAAAGACATAAATTATGGTGATGTTGTGTATGATACAGCAAATCCTAACAAAGGGATATTTCAAAATTAACCCAATTGCCAAATAATGTGATTATAGTAATAACTATCTATTGTCTTCTTAAACCCTAAGACAGCAGGATCCTCTGGCTTCCTCTTTAGAGCCTATATTTCCCCCAGTCCTGGAACCTCTAGGGTGGGGCTCATTTTCCTGCATGCTTCTATCAATTTGTACCAAATGACATTGCATCTGCCAATCCCAGTCTAATCAACGCAACAAGGACCACCTCAACATGCTTCACTTCAGACTGTGTCCAGAGACATCAGGAATGGAATGTCAACCCTTCACCCTCATTACTCCAGTGAGACCTTTCCTTTCTTAGTATTCTCTAATTCCATTCCATGAGGTTTACTTTCTAACAAAATCCCAAAACCTAGATATAGACCAGGTCCTATAAGATAGAGCATATGTTCACATGTATCCATAAATTAGGGCAAAATATATACCTGAAAGCAAAAGTATACAACAGTCTGTAGTGAGTCAGTATAAAGTTCATAATGAAATAGTGTCTACTTAGGCTTAGATCCCTCCTCACCTACTTCCTATTACAGTTCTCTCACTCACTCCAAAGCTAACCTTATCAAAGTAAGGACTGCAAAAGCTGAATAAGGGCAAGAGACTGGCATAGTTTAATGATGACTCTTTTTTTTTTAATTTCTTTATTGGGGAATTAATGTTTTACATTCAACAGTAAATACAATAGTGTGTACATGCATAGTGTTCCCCAGTTTCCCATATAACAATACAACCCCCACTAGGTCCTCTGTCATCCTTCTTGGACCTGTATTCTCCCCACCCCCCACCCCCACCCCCCCACCCCCACCCCAGAGTCTTTTACTTTGGTGTGATACACCAATTACATTTCAGGTTCTACTTGTTTTGGTTTTTTTTCTTCTGATCTTGTTTTTCAACTTCTGCCTGAGAGTGAGATCATCCCATATTCATCCTTCTGTTTCTGACTGATTTCACTCAACATGATTTTTTCAAGGTCCATCCAAGATCGGCTGAAAATGGTGAAGTCACCATTTTTTACAGCTGAGTAGTATTCCATTGTGTATATATACCACAACTTGCTCAGCCACTCATCTGTTGTTGGACACCTGGCTTGCTTCCAGGTTTTGGCTATTACAAATTGTGCTGCCAAGAACATATGTGTACACAGATCTTTTTGGATGGATGTGTTGGGTTCCTTAGGCTATATCCCCAGGAGAGGAATTGCAGGGTCATAGGGTAGGTCCATTTCTAGCCTTCTGAGAGTTCTCCAGACTGTTCTCCACAGAGGTTGGACCAATTGACATTCCCACCAGCAGTGTCAGAGGGTTCCTTTGACCCCACAACCTCTCCAGCATTACTTTTTCTGATGTATGACATTCTCACAGGCATGAAGTGGTATCTCACTGTTGTCTTTATTTGCATTTCTCTCACAATCAGAGACTTGGAGCATTTTTTCATGTGTTTCTCGGCCTTTTGGATCTCTTCTGTGGTGAATAGTCTGTCCATGTCCTCACTCCATTTTTGGATGGGGTTATTTGTTGTCTTGTTTTTGACTTTGGCAAGCTCTTTATATATGTTGGTTATTAAACTATTGTCTGATGTATGGGCATGTAAAGATCTTCTCCCATTCTGTGAGGGGTCTCTTGGTTTGGGTAGTGCTTTCTTTTGCTGTGAAAAAGCTTTTAAATTTGATGTAGTCCCATAGGGTTATACTTGCCTTAGTCTTCTTTGTAATTGGATTCATTTCATTAAAGATGTCTTTAAAATGTATGCGGAAAAGAGTTCTGCCAATATTTTCCTCTAAGTATCTCATAGTTTCTGGTCTAACATCCAAGTCCTTGATCCACTTGGAATTTAATTTTGTATTTGGTGAAATATAGTAGTTCAGTTTCATTCTTCTGCATGTTTCAACCCATTGTTTCCAACACCATTTGTTGAAGAGACTCTGCTTTCCCTATTTAATAGTCTGGGCACCTTTGTCAAAGATTAGATGTCCATAGGTGTGGGGCATGATGACTCTTTAGTCACTATCAGGCCACCCCATCAGCTGGGGCCCTAATCAGGGAGTCCTGAGATTCCCAAACAGACATGATGGACCTAGACCTCAAATAAATGCCTCTCTCCATTGTTATCAGTCATTCCTATCAGGAACAACACAATAGACTCCTTTGTGGGCCCCTATAGGACCTTGCCCTCAACTTGGATCAACAATGAGAGAGAATCTTCCATCATCCGAAGGGAGGCTGGGCAATATACTCTATGCTACATCTGAGGAAGATAGGTCCTGATATTAGGGCAGCTTGGAATGTTCTTACTTATGACCACAGAATATGAGCTCAGATCTACAGGGATGCAGAGGTCACATAGGCTCCTAAGTTGAATATGGGCCCCAGATCACATCAAATCAGTGGGGTTTTCATTCAATAATATTTATATACCTTTCCAATATTTGGGAGGTACTTTCTTCCCTGATCCAGCTTTCTGGTTCTTTTTCCAGCCATGATATCATCTCCCCAGACAATAACTTGAATCCACCTACATATCAGATTTCAGGCTCAGGCAAAAAACAAAACAAAACAAAACAAAACAAAACACTAGTATAGCCACAGGCCCTTTGGAATATAACTGAAATACGCCTACTAGTTAGCTACAAAATGGAGACCCCCCAACTTCATCTGCACTATTCTAGCCTTTAGGTCCATGATTGGTCAACAATTTGTTTGGCTTTGTATGTTAACTCTCTTGTCAACACCAAGTTCCAGATGCTAGCATGATGCCAACCAGACTTCCCTGGACAGACAACCCCACCAGTGTGTCCTGGAGTTCTGCTTCCTGAAAGCCCTTCTCCACTAGGGAAAGAGAGAGACAGGCTGGGAGTATGGATTGACCTGTCAACACCCATGTTCAGTGGGGAGAAATTACAGAAGCCAGACCTTCCACCTTCTGCATCCCACAATGATCTTGGGTCCATACTCCCAGAGGTTTAAACAATAAGAAAGCTGTCAGGGGAGGGGATGGGATACAGAGTTCTGGCGGCAGGAATTGTGTGGAGTTGTAACCCTCTTGTCCTATGGTTTAGCCAGTGTTTCCTATTTATAAATAAAAAAGTTAAATTAAAAAAAAGAAAAGAACCCGGGAGCTCTTCTCTTCCTCCTGCTGTCTGGGCTCTTCAAACACATCTTTCAGAGAAAATGTAAGGACTGGTTGGCCCCAGGGAAAGGGCATCACTTCTGTCCGCCCATTATGGGCAGAGTACTACAAACAGCAGATGGAGAGGAAGTGTCTGGAAAGCTCCTGAGGATAAGAAGGAGGAGAAATTTGGGGCCTGTGGACCATGACCATGACAACCTCAATGGCCAGGTAGGAGGAGTCACTGTGACCTGGTTTCCACAGATGTGGGCTGCAGCCGGCCCACTGAATGGGAGCCTATTAAGGGAAAATGCTTTGCAAGGAGCTGAGCAGCTGGGAGCCAAAACCTTCCCAGCACTGAATGGGGGGCTTTTTCCCTTCAGGAAACTTGGAGGCACTTGCTCCCAGGGTCTGTCTCAGAGACTGGCTGGTCAAGAGGCCAAGTAGTGTCTCCCCCAAGAAGGTGCCTGATCCTGGGCACTGACACTGGGGCCACATTCTGCAGGTGCAGTGCTCCAGAAAGTCTAATGTCATAGTTTCATCTGTAATGTGGAAAGAACAGAAGTGTCTTCTGATGATGTTGTTAGAAAGATGGAGCAAAGGAAGGGACTGCTACTTAGGTGTGCTGGTGGTTAGCAAAAACCATCCCCTGCTGAGGAGTTACTCTTGCTGTCTGTCCATCTAGGCCCTCCCAAGTTGTGAAGCTCTCTTCTGGACATCTCTTCCCAGCCCCTCCTCGTGGTCCAGGCAGGGGCCCAGGAATCCAGGAATACCGCCTTTCTGAGATGAAGCTATGTGTGGAGGGGACCAGGCCAGATCTGAGTCCAAAGAAAGTATTTTAAAGGCAGCATGCAGACTTCTGTCTTTGGTTCCTTTTGCTGACATGCTGCTTCTCTCCACATGTCCCCCAAGCACTTAATCTGTTGGTTCTCTCTCACCAGGCTTTCATTGAGCTATTTCTCCTACCTAGAGTCCTTTTCTTTCCCCTTGCCTGGTTAATTCTTTCCTGTCCTCCAGCTATTAGCATAGACAATCTTACCTCCTCCAGGAAGACTTAGAATAAGATATCCTCTTGTGTGCCCTGTCCCCAGCCCTCACCTTAGTTCTGTGAGGGGAAAGACCTTGACCTCTTTACTTTTCTTCTAGCCCACAGCACAAGGTCTGGTCACCAACAGTTAGTCTATAAATATTTCTAGATGAAGGTGTGAAGAAGTGAATTAATGAATAATTGGATTTCCTGGCCCAGGCTGGGTGAAAAGGAAAGGAGGATGATGAGAAGAAAAAGTGAAGTGATACTTCAGACAGCACAGCAAACATACCAAATCTGGGACCTTCCTCAGCAGAAAGGCCCCAAGATGACCTCTTCTCTGGGGAATCTCTCTTGATGTTAAGACACCAGCATCTGCAGCCATGTCATCATCATCATGGCTGGTGTTTACTGAGATCCTTCTGCATGTTGGCCATTATGCTCAGCACTCTACCTCCTCCTCCCTCTCTTCTGCCCCCCCACCCCCGACTTCTTTTTGCCATCATGGTTTCATTGATCTGGGAGACAGTGATCCAGGAGGTGGCACAGTGGGTAAAACATTCCCTTTCAAGCATCAAGTCTTAAGTTCAGTTCCTGGCATCATATTTTCCAGAGTGATATTCTGGTTTCCTTTCTCCTCCTCTCTCTCATTAATGAATAAGTAAATATTTTTCAAAAGGAGAGAGAGAGAGGAGACAGATATCGATCATAGGTCCAGAACTTTTTCCACTGTGGTATGGGACCAGGCTTGAACCTGGGTCATGCACATGGCAAAGCAGGCATACTATTTAGGTAAGCTATTTTGTAGGTTTTATTGAATTTTTTATTCTTTATTTTTAAAGATTTATTTATGAAAGAGGAGAGTAGGGGAAGGTGTAGGGAGAGAGAGCTAGGGAGAGGCCAAAAAACTCACCTGCTTTAGTATATGTAGTTCTGGGGATCAAGCCTGTGGCCTTGCTCTACCTGCTGAACCACATTCTTCCCACATCACCAAGTTGTTTGCTGTTGTTATTACCACTCAGTCTTATTGGCAGTGCTGGGGATTGAACTCGGGACTTCTGGCATGCAAGTCTTGTGCACTAGTGCTTCACTATCACCATGGCAGTTCGAGTTCTTTTTAATATTTTTTAATTCTTTGCTTTATAAAAATTTCTTAAATTGTCTTTATTTATTGGATGGAAACAGCCAGAAATCAAGAGAGAAGAGGGAGACAGAGAGGGAGAGAGGCACTCTGGACCTTGCCCTCACCATAGAGCAGCTATAGTAGGGACTGCCTCAATCTCCAAAGGGAGGCTGAGGTACCCTGCCCTGCTACTCAAAGATTGGTCCTGAAGTGAGTGCAGCCTGCACTGTTCCCAGCTGTGACCATAAGCTGTGAGCTGAGACCAATAGGGACTTAGAGGTTACACAGTCTCTGGTGATATATATATATATTTGGCCTGGATCAGGAGAATGGAAGTAAACAGTTAATTCTATGCACAGAATATTTTAAAAAATAGGAGCTATTCTCTGTCCTAATCCAACTTTCTAATCCTTTTCTCTACTCTGACACCATTTTCTCAGACAATATTTTTATCAAACATCATGCTAGCTATCAAACTCAAGCAAAAACTACCATACTTGTGGGCCTTAAGAAACATGCCTAAAAGGGATTTCTAAGCTTTCTTCTACCCTAAGATCCCTAATTTCATCTATTCTCTTCCTCTTTTTGATTCCTGGTCATTAACCATTTTGCATCACTTTATGTCCTATCACCTTCCACACACCAAATTGCACACTATATGACTCCACCCTGACTTCTCTGGGCAGACAACTTCATCAATGTATCCTGGAACCTCACTTCTCCAGAGCCATACCCTGGTAGGAAAAGACAGCAACAGGCTGGGAGTATGGACTGATCTTCCAATCCCCAAGTACAGCAGAGAAACAATTAAAGAAACCAGAACTTCTACCTTCTTTACCCCCAAAACAACTTTGATCCATACTCCCAGTGGGGGAGAAGTAATAGGAGGAAGAGGATAAGAGGGCTCTGAACTCCAGCTCCATCAGGTTCCAGAGAGAGAGAGGACACAAAGGGGAGAGATATTTGGATGTAGTAATAGGGTTGTGTGTGGCTTAGAGGGGTAGAGAGGATTGGGCCTGGAAGAAAAAGGGGCCAATTATGTACAAAGGTAGACAGATAGCTGTAGAGACAACAGTTAACCCATATCTGCAACCTTGAGAGAACCTTGGTGGTTTGCAATGGAGGGACTTGAGGTTCAGAACTCTGGTGGTGGGAATGGTGTGGAATTATACCCCTACTGACATGTAATTTTGTAAATCAGTATTGAATTGCTAATTTAAAAATTAAAGAGAGAGAGAGAGGCAGAGAGACACCTACAGCACTGTTTCACTGCTCACAAAGCTTTCCCCCTACAGGTGGGAACCAGGGGCTCAAACCCAGGTCCTTTTGCATTGTTACACATGCACTCAACCAGGTGTACTATCACTTGCCCCCCTCCCCCAATGAATTCTTATAGCAACTCTGTGAGACATGTGCCACAATCAACTTCATTTTCCAAAACAAAACTGAGATTCAGAGACGTAAAGACACCTTGCCCAAGGTCACACAGCCAGTAGGTGGCGGAGCTGGAAAATAGCACCTGTTTGATCTTGAAACTGGAGCTCTAAGCCTCTAGACCATCTGGCCTTCAGCGGCCTTCAGCCTAGAGTCCAAGTCCCAGTCCCACCTCCCAGGAAATGGGAGTTGCTGGGAAATGAAGCTGGAGGAAATTCAGTTTGTGTTGGTGAGTAACCACCATGCACCTGGCCAACCAGCTCTCCATCTGAGCAGACAGACAGACCCCAAGACTTAGGGCTGGGAAGGTGCCAGCCCATGTGGTAGTGGTGGTTGACATTTGTTACCAGGTGGTTGAAGGTGTGTGGTGGTGGGCCTGGGTACACAGAGTTGCTTTTGAAGGGGCTGCTTTGGAGGCTTTATTCACTGGAAGCTTAATCACTCTCGGCATTTGCTGAGCTCTGACGCTGGCTCCTTAGCACTTACGCCACTCATAGGGATGACTGACTTCCCTGCCCATCCCCAGAGAGGAAGTCTTCCTGCTTTCCAGGGCCTCAGCAAAGCACTCTCCACTTGCTCATTCTCCCCCAGCAGCTGCAGGATTCTGAGCTTTCGGAGTGCCCTTCTCTCCAGACAAATGTAAATGTCATCCTTTTAGCAGAACCATGGAGCGCCCTCGGTCTGTGAGACCCTGGGGGCTGCTCTCCCTGATTGTCCACCCGGCTGGAAGCAGGCACCCCATTAGGCTCAGCCTTTGTGTAGAAATTACCCAGCGAGGTGTGAGGAGTGGCAGTGCTGAGGCTGCTTGCTCTGCAGCAGAACTCTAGTTTTCACCATTTCTCAGGAGAAGCCAGGCTTCTGAGCAGGGCCTGTGACCTGCCAGATGTCTACCTCCCTACATCCTGGTGTCATTGGGGGGCTGTTGTTGGGACCTGGACTCAGCAGGAGGGATCCTCTCTCCAACTGTCAGTATGGGGCCTTTGAGAGAGGTTACCACCCCAAAGTTTGTCATGGCAGCTTGTTTCAAGATAGCCTTCTTCTTCTCCTCCTTCTTCTTCTCCTCCTCCTCCTTCTCCTTCACAGCCTTCTTCTCCTTCTCCTCCTCCTCCTCCTCCTTTTCCTTTTCCTTCTCCTTCTCCTTCATAGCCTTCTTCTTCTCCTCCTCCTTCTTCTTTAATTTCTTCATTGGGGAATTAATGGCTTACAGTTGAAGTAAAATAAAATACAATAGTTTGTACATGTATAACATTTCTCAGTTTCCCACATAGTAATTCAAACCCCACTAGGTTCTCCTCTGTCTTTCAGGACCTGAACCCCACCCCCTACCCCAGAGTCTTTTACTTTGACACAATACACCAACTCCAGTTCAGGTTGTTCTTATTTTTCTTTCTTTTTCTTTTTTTTTTTTTTTTGCCTCCAAGGTTTATCACTAGGGCTTGGTGCCTTCATTACCAATCCACTGCTCCTGGAGGCCATTTTATCCATTTTTGTTGTTGTTGTTGGGTAGGACAGAGAAAAATTGAGAGGGAGAGACAGAGAAGAGAGAGAGATACCTGCAGACCCACTTCACTGCCTATGAATCAACCCCACTTCAAGTAGGGAGCTGGGGGCTCGAACTAGGATCCTTACAAACAGTCCTCGTGCCTGGCACTATGTGCTTAACCTGATGTACTACCACCCAGTTCCCTCTGTTCTTATTCCTCAACTTCTGTCCATAAGTGAAATCATCCTATATTCTTCCTTCTCTTTCTGGATGATCTCATTTAACATGATTCCTTCAAGCTCTATCCAAGATGAGGTGAAGAAAGTGAATTTATCATTTTTAATAGCTGAGTAGTATGCCATTGTGTGTATATACCACAATGTACTCAGTCACTCATTGTTCCTGGACACCTGGGTTTCTTCTAGGTGATGGCCACTTTCTAACCCACAATGTGTCTGAGACACATTCCAGGTGTTTCAGGGCCTGGGAGTCATGTCTGGATGAGGAGTTGTCATCAATTGTAGATAGAAGGTTAGACTAGGTTGGAGAAAGGGTTGGATCAGGTGAGAAGTAAGACTGGGAAAGAAACTGGAGGTGAATTTCCATTTGATGGGTATTAGAGCAAGCATAACACTGGGGACAGACACAGGGTGAAAGTCAGGTCAGGGTGGCTTTGGAAATGAAATCTGGATTTTCACTGCTACTGTGGTGAGAATTCAGGTGGATTTTAGCGTGGTTATAGTGTTAGGGATGGGACTGGAGGGTAAAGTTTTAGTTGGGATGAGGGTTGGAGTCAGGATTGAAGAGAACATGAGAGTCTATACGATTGTGGCTGAATTATAAGTTTGCTGAGGTGGGAGGTTTGGGGTCAGAGTGAGGTAATATTTGGCTCTGAATTAGATCTGAAAGTGATTGGGAAGTGGTGGAAAACAAGTCTTGTCTAGGCCTACCAGAGGGTGAACTTTCTGAGCAGGTAGAAAACCCAAAGTGGGGGGTGCTCCAGAGTCTGTCTCAGTTCCCTCCCACCTGCCACCTGCCACCTGCCTCATCTGCTTACCTGCACCACCCTGCCCTTCCCTCCAGTTACTCCAACTTCCATCTCTTATTTTTAAAATATTTTATTTTAATAAGAGAGAAAGATAGAAAGACCAGAGCACTGCTCAGCTCTGGCTTATGAATTGAACCTGGGGCCTTGGGAATGAGTCTTTCCTATACCATTATGCTGTCTCTCCAGTCCCAACTTCCTCTGGGGCAAAGGCAAGGCTCCCATGCCCTGTCCTTCCTAATCACAGCTGACACAAGTGAGGGCCTTGTTTTTGCAGAATCCTCCAGTCTCAAGAACTGAGCTGAAGCGAAGGCATTCTGGGTAGGGCTCCATCAGGGACCATCATCCTGGGTGAGTGGGGACAAGGAGTACCCACACACACCACTCTCTGGCTCTGGCTGGGGCTCTGACCGCTCTCGTCCTCTTGGCAGAGTCCCTCACCCTTGCCTGCCCCTTGTCGATTCTCAGGGTGACAGCCTGCCATCCTCTGGCACTCAGTGCTAGGGTCGGGCTTTTAAAGCTGTCAACTGGGAGACCGTGGCCCCTTTCTTGCTCATTCCCCTACCCCAGTGTCCCTTCATGCAGAAACACACATCAGGGCATGAAGCAGAGGACAACTATGGCACTGCGATGCCTTTTAAATGCAGGCAATTAGTGGATAAATAAAATATAGAGCACACATCACTGCCTGCTCCTGGCAGGAGCATGCACATGGCTGTCTGGGCAGGGGTCCTGGAGGGTGGGGTGCAGGCACTGAAGCCAGTGGTCTCAGTCCCCTGGGCTGGAGTCTCTTTCTGGGACAAGGTTGAGGAGCAATGGGTCTCATGAGGACTCATCCTTTTTAGAGGATGGGGGAACACAAGGAATCTTTGGA
The DNA here is from genome assembly GCF_950295315.1 of Erinaceus europaeus. Taxonomy (NCBI): domain Eukaryota; kingdom Metazoa; phylum Chordata; class Mammalia; order Eulipotyphla; family Erinaceidae; genus Erinaceus; species Erinaceus europaeus. The sequence goes on from NC_080163.1 coordinate 46,996,504, forward strand.
AGTCTTGAGGGAGCCAAGACTCCAGATGAGTGAGAAGTGGAGGTTGGTGGCCTTGGAACATGACTAGTCAAGATTGCCACCCTGGCCTGCCATGTGGCTTGGGAGGTTGTTCCCCCTGATGAGTCTTAGTCTCCTTGTCTGTGAAACGGGAGTGAGAATATTCAAGGTTGCTAGAATTAAAGGAGGAGGTAACACATCCTCCACATCCCTCAAAAAACAGGCTTCCTGGAAGGGAGTGGGACAGAGGTTGGCCAGGGTTAGAGCTCTTGCTGAAAGAGGGGAGGACAGGGCCTGGATGTCAGTCCCTCTCCTGGCTAAGGGCTCCTTCCTCACTGATGCACCCCCTCAGGTATACCAGAAGCAGCAGGGGATTCAAATGAGTGTATAGGCTGGAAGAGGAAGAATTGAAAAGCAGTGACTCTAGGAGTAAAATGCCCACTCAAGCCTCCTCTAGACATGCCACCAGGATGACTGGCCTTGTGACTGAAATCTCCGTTCCTGAAATCTTGGTTCCCTCTGCTGTGCAGCTATAACAGCAGCATGTACTGGAGCCGAGAGAGCTCTTCACAAAGACATAGGCTTCTGGCACCCCCACTGCACCCAGCAAGGCCCTCTCAGGCGTGTTTCTCAGAGAATGGGGGTGGGTCACAGAGCAGCCCAACAGATGGTGGGTGGGGAACAGAAGAGGCTGGAGTGGGAGCTGGGGCTCCTGCTCCCATGTGGACCTCCATCCTGAGGCTCCAGCTCAGCCCTTCGCTTTAAATAAACAGCATGACGTCACCCTATGCTTAGCTGCTTAGCTGGAGGGAGGCATCTGAAATTCTGGAGAAGAAAGCCAAGAGATGGGGATGGGGGAAGCAAGGTGGCCAGGAGGCAGGAGAAAGCATGTCTCCTGGGGGATATCTGTGTGTGTGTGTGTGTGTGTGTGTGTGTGTGTGTGTGTGTGTGTGTGTACACCAGGGCCCACCTGCATGTGGGTATTGGTAATTGGGGGCATTGCAGAATCAGGAAACATCAAAGCAGAGATGGAGGGCTGTCAAAATAGCTCACTTGGAGAGTGCACTGCTTTGCCATGCAGATGACCCAGCTTCAAGTCTGACCCCACTGCACTAAGAAAGCTTTGGTGTCATGGTCTCTTTCACTCTCTTTCTGTCTTTGTCTCTCTGTCTTTATCTAAAGAGTAAATAAGGGAGTCGGGCTGTAGCGCAGCGGGTTAAGCGCAGGTGGCGCTAAGCACAAGGACCGGCATAAGGATCCCGGTTCGAACCCCGGCTCCCCACCTGCAGGGGAGTCGCTTCACAGGCGGTGAAGCAGGTCTGCAGGTCTCTGTCTTTCTCTCCCCCTCTCTGTCTTCCCCTCCTCTCTCCATTTCTCTCTGTCCTATCCAACAACAACAATAATAACTACAACAATAAAAAAAAAAAAACAAGGGCAACAAAAGGGAATAAATAAAATAAATAAAATTAAAAAAAAATTAAAAAAAAAATTAAAAAAAAAAAGAGTAAATAAATAAAATAAAGCAGAGGTGGAGTTTTGTGGCACTGTTTGAAAAGCAGAAGCTCCCTGATGATGTGGAGTGAGATCTAGCTGTGTTCTTCATCATTCTGACACTAAACAGTAATGATGATGGTCTTGCAAGTGTTTGGTGTGGAAGGGTCAGAAGAGGTCATGTAAATAGTCATCACATAGTAGGTGATCAAATAAATGGAGATTATTGTGACAGGATTGGGCAGAACTGATGTCAGGGAGCAAAAGGGCACTGGGTTGACTGATACCAGGGGTCACCAGTAATATCAACCCAGCCCTTTCCAGCAGGTACCTCAGGCCCTGATTTTTCCAGGTCAGGGGTGCATAGTCTTCACTGCCTCCCTAGAAGCCCTCTCTAGGGCTGGGGCCTAGTCCAGCCCTGATCCTTCTTTTTTTTTTTTTTCTAAATTTTTAAAATATTTATTTATTTATTCCCTTTTGTTTCCCTTGTTTTTATTGTTGTAGTTATTACTGTTTTTGTTATTGATGTTGTCGTCATTGTCGGATAGGACAGAAAGAAATGGAGAGAGGAGGGGAAGACAGAGAGGGGGAGAGAAAGAGAGACACCTGCAGACCTGCTTCACCGCCTGTGAAGCGACTCCCCTACAGGTGGAGAGCTGGGGGCTCCAAGCGGGATCCTTACACCGGCCCTTGTGCTTTGTGCCACCTGCGCTTAACCCGCTGCGCTACTGCCCGACTCCCCCAGCCCTGATCCTTCTATAGATGCCCTGGGGCCTGTGGTCCCCAAGCATCTCTGAGGTCTCCCCTCAGGGTTTTAATAGGCCCTTGACAGCATCTGTCTTCCTGCCTTAGCTCTCATTTCTGGACAGCAGTAGCTCTAGTTTTCCTGCTTGGGGCTTTCTCCCTGTTCCCAGGATCCTGGCCTGCCTTTGGTCCTCTCTGCTTCCTTTGCTCTATTTCCTTCCTCACCCCTCTCTCTTTCTCTCTTCCTAACTCTGTCTCTTTTAATACTGTCTCTGCTGTCTCTACTCATGAACTCCTCTGTGTCTGCCTACTAGTTGCTGTGTTTTGCTCCAGCATGTGTAGTATTTTTTTTCTAGGCAGAGTAAGGTGAGTCCCAGTCTGGGCAAATGCCCAAGAGGTCAGAGCCAGGCTAGTAGCTATCCGTAAGGGAAAGGCCCTCCCCGAGTCCTCGCCCCCACCCATGGGGCACAGCCTTGGCGCTCTAAGCTTCCTGAGCACGTGTGTGTGTGGGTTGAGGGCAGAAGGCCCATCTTGCCTGTCATCTGGAGAGATGTGTGTGCAAAATGTTAGATCCATGGCTCGGATTCAGCTCCCAGGAGGCTGGCTGTGGAACACGATGATAGAAAGGGGTGATGGGCACCCAGGAAAGGGAGTTGGGGTGGAGACCAAGCCCTGGAACGTTTGGTAGAGAATTTGGGGCTGTCTAAAGTGGACCCTGGGTAGGATAATACAGCTGTTGGAAGGTATAGTTCCATTGGATGCAATGATACGAGCCAGATGGAGTGAAAGTGAAAGGGGTTCAGTGAAGGCTGGGGTGGGAGATAGGGGCACTAGCAAAATGAAGGGGACCCTGGATAGGGAAAAGGGATCTAAGATGGAATTATGGGATGAGGGGTGGTGAATGTGGGTGGGAGGGGGTATAGGCTGGACCAGATGGAGGCATTCAGGCTGGGAGATGACTCGCCTGCATAGCACAGGACTTGCACTCTGGAGGTTTAATCTTTGGCATTGTCACATGCCATAGTTGGGTGGTGATCTGCTCTGTTTTCTCTCATAAAAGTAAGTAAACAGATCTTTATAATTTTTTAATAGGAGGCATTAAATAAAGAAAAAGAAGCATGGATATGATGAAAAGCCATTAGCTGTGACTCCTTGGGGCCACCCTTTGCATGTCTCCCCCACTTGCACTTCACACCAGGCTTGTCTCTGTGTTGCTAATTTCGCTGTGTCTGGCCTCACCTCTCAACTCTCGGATGCCCCAGATCCCCTCTGCTCCCTGTGGATTTGAGTCACTAACAATCCTCCCCAGTTAGGGCATCCCCCTTATCGATCCCTTATCACTGTGGTCTGGCCCTACAGGTGACAGGCTGTATTTCAAGGCTGACCCTGCAGAGATCTGTCTGTCGAGTTCAGAAGGAAGAACTAAAGTCCCCACTAGCCTGGATCCAGCAGAGTCAGCAGTTTTTGCCTGAGAAGGAGCCATGGTAACAAAGGTGCCTGGGGCATGTGAACTGGGTTCTCTGCTGGTGGGATTTGAGCAGGGAACGGATCTCCAGAACATTCCTGTCAGCACTACTGGAACCTCAGTATGTGCCTAGGGCCTGATGGAGTGAAAGTGAAGTGGTTCTGTGTATTCAGACTACAAATAGCACATATAATTGACTCAAGGCCAAATTCACCTGCTGCTCCCCCTGGTCTATACCTCCTCCCGAGACTTCAGCTCATTCCTGTGTCCACAGGAGTCAATGGGAGGGAGTGGGGGGGACAATACGACCTCTGGCTCTGGGGAAGATGACACTAATATCAAAACACATTATTATGATAATAGTAATAGTGGCAAAACCTTTCCCTGTGCTAGGTGATGGGGAGGCACTCTGCATCATTTTCACTCAGATCAGATCTTTACAACTATCTGTGAGATGTATTATTTCTTTAGATCCACTTTATTGGGAAAGAAACTGAGGTTCAGGGAGTTTCAGTTCCCTACCTGAACTAACAGCAGAATTTTATTTATTTATTTGTTTATTTATTTATTTACCAGAGCACTGCTAAGCTCTGGCTTATGGTGGTGTGGGGGACTGAACTTCTGAGCCTCAGGCATGGGAGTCTCTTTGAGCCTCAGGCATGAGAGTTTCTTTGCATAACCATTATGCTATCAGTCCTGCCCTAACAAGGCCCTTTAAAAATATTTATTTATTTACTTGTATGTTTGTTTGTTTAATAGAGACAGAGAGAAACTGAGATGTAAGGGGGAGCCAGAAAAGGAGAAAAATAGACATTCATCACTCACGAAGCTTCCCCACTTGCAGGAGGGAGCAGGAGCTTGAACCTGAGTCCTTGTGTATGGAAACATGTGCACTTAGCCAGGTGCACCACCAGCCCCAGGACCCAGTTTTGAAGCCTTGCAGACACTCCCTGCCATAGGAGGCCTGGGTGATGGAGGTAAGGAGGTATCTATAACATTCCAGGAGGACCTCTCCCCTGCAGTCCCCAGGAGGACCCCAGGTACCCATGGCTCTTCTCCCCAAGGCCCGGGACTGCCTTGCAGAGCCAAGCTTTAGATTCCCCTGCCTCCACCAACACCCTGGGAAAGCCGTTAATTGGCTGCACTTGTAAGCAGTGGGGGCGGGGGTTGACCTAAATTTAGGCTACCTTGTTGGATTATGGAAGGGAACCCTGGGGCAGGGGCCGAGGGGTCCCAGGGTCCAGTCCTGCCTTACCAGCCCTGGCCTGCAATACGCAGGACCCCCTGCCAGGCTGTGAGGTGCGCTGTGGCCCCTCCTCCATCTCTGTGTGGGTGCGCTGGGCTGCTGTGTTCCTGTGGCGCCGGTGGGTGCGTGACGACTACGGCAGCTCCCACCCGGCAGAGCCGTGAACAGAAGGGGCGAGCTGCCGGCAGCTTTAAATAGCTCCTTGCTGTATCTCATTTGCCAAGACCTACCCCCCACCCTACAACGCTTGAATCTGACTGCCCCAGGGAGGGGCTGTATGTGCCCCAAAAGGAGGCCAGGACTGAGGGGCCTGCCTCCACCCCCAACTCAAGAAACATCCCCCAGTCTCAGAAATGCTTGCCAAGACACACCTGTCTATCACTCTACCGAAGAGGCTCAGTTCACGTTTTTTTCTTGGGGAGGGGTGTCAGGGACACCTCCCGTTAGGGGCTGTGTGTAGCCAAGAGACAGGCTTTACTGGCCTGCATCTTGGTGGTCTGGAGGCCGAGAAAACCACAGGCCTATCCTAGAGGGGTTGCACTAGTCCCCCCCTAAATCCAGGTATGGCCCCAGCCACTCTGACTCTGAGAAGTAGCTGGAAACCCGTTGCTCCTAAGAGCAGGTGGTGACCCCTTGGTCATTAGTGGACCTTTAGTCTACATCTGCCTCTGTACGGACCTTGACAATCTGCCTTGCAGCTTTATCTCTCTCCTCAATCCTCGCACCTCACTTCAGCCAGCAACCTAGACCCCAAGTGTGCCCCTCTCTTTCCCCCAAAACTCACTCCCACCTCAAGACCTTTACCACTACTGTTCTCTCCACCTGGAATATTGTTCTCTGCTTGTTTTTATGGTTGGAGTCAGAGTCATATTATAATTTCCATGAATTCTAAGCACTTTTTCCTTCAGATAGAAGTAGAGAAGCAGGGGGACCTGGCGGTAGTGCAGCGGATTAAGCCCACACGGCGCAAAGCGCAAGGACCCCTAAGGATCCCGGTTTGAGCCCCCCCCCCCCCCCCCCCCCGCTCCCCACCTGCAGGGAGGTCGCTTCACAGGCGGTGAAGCAAGTCTGTAGGTGTTTATCTTTCTCTCCCCCTCTCTGTCTCCCCTCCTTTCTCGATTTCTCTCTGTCCTATCCAACAACAACGACAGCAATAACAACAATAATAACAACAATGATAAACAACAAGGGCAACAAAAAGGGGAAAAAAAGCCTCCAGGAGCAGTGGATTCATAGTGCAGGCACTGAGCCCCAAGCAATAACCCTGGAGGCAAAAAAGAAAAAAAAAAGAAGCAGAGAAGCAGGTGAGGGTGGAACCACAGCACCGAAGCTGCCATCTATGCAGTGGGGGGGGGGGAGGGAATTGAATCTGGCTCATGTGCACGGCAGCAGCGCACTGTTCCAGTGAGCTAGCTATTTTGCTGGTTCGACCTGAAGCACTTTTGTTTTGACAGGTCTTTTCCTCCAGAAAAAGGATACACAAATTATATGTTATGACTGTACTTGTATAAACATAAATGTACTGATATTACATATCAAAATAACTTATTTAATCAAAAAGTTAATTTTTCCTGTTTTTCTAAAGAAACCAGGATATTTTAGATTTTCTTATTTATTTATTTATTTATTTTCTTTCTTTTTAAAAAAATGTTTAAAATATTTATTTATTCCCTTTTGCTGCCCTTGTTATTGGTTTATTGTTGTAGTTATTATTGTTGTTGTTATTGGTGTCGTCTTTGTTGGATAGGACAGAGAGAAATGGAGAGAGGAGGGGAAGACAGAGGGGGAGAGAAAGACAGACACCTGCAGACCTGCTTCACCGCCTGTGAAGCGACTCCCCTGCAGGTGGGGAGCCGGGGGCTCTAACCCGGATCCTTTGGGGGCTCTAACCGGGATCCTTATGCCGCCGGTCATTGCGCTTTGTGCCACGTGTCCTTAACCCGCTGCGCTACCGCCCCACTCCCTACTTATTTATTTTCTTATGAGAGACAGAGAACCAGAGCATCACTCTGACATATTTGATGCTAGGAATCGAAGTTAAGATCTCATGCTTGAGAATCCAACCCTCCATCCACTGCAACACCTCTTTGGTGAGCAGTGAAAAATAGAAACAATTTTCATGGGCCCTAAGAATTTGGTTTGGGCTTCAGGTCCTCTGCTATAAAGTCCCTAGTAGAAAAGTTGACCCTGGTGGCAGTCATTTGGGCCTCAGTTTAAATGTTACTTCTAAAACACTTCTGTTTGAAATACCCCCTAATCTCTACACATTGACATCAATTTATCATCTGCACAGACTTTACAACTCTGTCATAACTGGTTCTCTCTCTGCTATATCTGGAACATAAGTCCCCCAGGACAGACATGGTGTTTTTTCACTGCTGAAGAGCCAGCATCCTGTAAAAAGGGTGAATGAATGAGCCTGAAAAGATCCCTCCTGTCACAGATCTGTCTGCTGCTGCCTCTCAGGCACCCACTCAGACTCTTGGGCTGAAAGGAAGAAGATGCACCTGGTTTAGTGTGCATATTGCCATGAGAAAGTACTGGTCCCCACATGCAGGGAGGGAGCTTCACAAGTGGTAATGCAGTGATGCAATTGTCTGTCTCTCTTCCCCACCCCCTCCTCTCAAGTTCTCTCTGTACTATTAAGTTAAAAAATGATAAATAAATACCTTTTAAAAATAAAGGGAAAAGAAAAGCATACACAGACTTGACACAGGACTCATCCAGGATCTCAGAGCCTTTAGTTTTTTTTTTCATTTGGAAAATGGGTACAACAATGCAGAACACAGAATGAAATGAAATAGAGTATGTGAAAGCAGAAAAACCAACCCGTGTGTGTGTGTGTGTGTGTGTGTGTGTGTGTGTGTGTGTGTGTGTACTGGGGGAGAGGGATTATTAAGTCCAACTGTTTTTCTCCCTCCTGAGCCACCATACCAGAGCCTGTAAACCCACGGCAGAGAGGTGTTTGTTGGTCAGCAGTTAACTATGTCTCCCTTCCTTCTCCAGCAAAAACATCAACAGGAGCCCCAGAGAACTTCAAACTTCAGAACTCTCCCCTCTCACTATTTTTTTTTTTTTTTTTACAAACATGTACTGAGCCCTACTCTGTGCCCTGGGCTTTGGAGGTCAGTGATAAGTGGCAATAAGAGAGTTGCTGGCTTCAAATGGTTGATTTATGAGTCCTCTGAGTTGAGTAGAAACTGCACTTCAAATGTTGCATGTTGATGGTCTTCCAGATGAGTGATGAGTTAGCGCTGACTCTGGGGGGTACTAGGCAGTGGTGGCCACTCCTGGTCAGCTGTGAGATCACAAGGGCAGAGGATGGACATTTGACAGTGCCTTGTGTTGTCAGCAGTTTTGGGGTATTGAGTTTTGTGTTTCACATCCCATCAAGTGTGTTTTTCATTTTCAAGGTAGTATTCAATAAGTTCTATGTGCTACTCAATATGTTATTTTATTAAACAGACTTTGTGTTCCATGAGTTAGACCATCATAGCCTAGTGGAGGTGTTTTGAACACATGTAAGGTAGATTAGGCCAAGGTATAATGTTTAGTTTATTAAAATAATTTTATTTATCTGTTTACTTATTAGAGGATAGAAAGCAGAGAAAGAGAAAGAGAGGAGAGACACCACAGCACTGCTTTGCTGCTTGTGAAACTTCTCTTTTACCTGGTTTTCCCATGTAGTGGCAGGGGTAAGGGGGGAATGGGGCTTGAACCCAGGTCTTGGGGCATGCTAAAGTGTGCACTCTACTAGATGAGTTTTGCTCCTGATCCCATAAATGCTTCCCCCATCCCATCAGGGTTAGCACTGAGGCTCAGTGCTGGCACTAAGAATCCACTGCTCCCATTGGTCATTTTTTTCTTATTTGTTGTTAGTTTTTTTTTTTTTGTCTTAGTCATTTTTATTAGATAAGACAAAGAGAAATTGAGAGAGGAGGAGATAGAGAAAGATAGACACCTGCAGACCTGCTTGACCACTTGTGAAGTAGCCCCCCTGTAGGTGGGGACTAGGGTCCTTGTGCTTGGTAATATGTGCACTTAACTGGGTACTCCACCATCCAGCTCCCATAAATGCATTTTTAATTGATGGTATTTTCATCTTTTTTTTTTCAGGTAGTAACCTCATTAGGCATCAAGGGAGAGCAGGACACAACCTCTAGCTTCCCAGAGCTTATGTACTGGTGACTAGACAGGCATTGATGCAATGATCCCTCACAGGACCTGGGAGATGCTCAGTGATAAAGCACAGGACCAGCATCACATGTGCTAGAATGATGCTCTGGTTCTCTCTTAAACAAACAAACAAACAAACAAGTCTTTTTAAAAAAGGCAATGTTCACTCACATGTAATTACAATTATTTTAATCATTCCAAATAAAAGACTCACTGGGCTGTGAGAACATGAGGGGACACAATGTGACCAGAGAAATCAACAACAGCTTCTCTGAAGAAATGAGGATTGAAATGACAATGGTGGATCAACTTGAAGTTGACTAGACAAGGAGCCTGAATGGTGGCAGGAACCTTCTTGACAAGGGCACAGCATGTTCAAATATCCAAGATGTGATGTGGATGAGACGGAAGAGTTGACAGTGGTCACACTGTGTAACACTTTGTAGGCCATATTTTAATTTTATTTTTCTAATTAAAATTATGTATTTTTTTGCCACCAGGTAATTTAAAATTAAATTCTGATCATTTACATACTTCATAAGTAATATTAATAAATATAATACAATATGCAAACTCTAACAATATAAACTGACCATCTACTGTAGAATGGCACAATGAGATTAGCAAACATTGAAGGTCATTTTGATTGTAGGCAGCAAATCATCTAAGGTTTCTCTTAACACCACTGTTTCAAAAGAAAAATTCATGTTCTCAAAAAAAGGGATAGCTTAGAATTAATCAAAACAAAATGACTTAGGGCTGGCCAAATAGCTCACTTAGAAAACTTGATGCTTTGAGCCCCCCGGCTCCCCACCTGCAGGGGAGTCACTTCCCAGGCAGTGAAGCAGGTCTGCAGGTGTCTATCTTTCTCTCCCTTCTCTGTCTTCCCCTCCTCTCTTGATTTCTCTCTGTCCTATCCAACAACAATGACATCAATAACAACAACAATAACTACAACCACAATAAAACAACAAGGGCAACAAAAGGGAATAAATTAATAAAAAAAAGAAAAAAAGAAAACTTGATGCTTTGTGATGTGCACAGCCCAGGTTCAAGCCTGGCTCTCACAGCACTGAAGGAAGTTTTGGTACTGTGGTCTCTTCTCTCTCTCTCTCTCTCTCTCGCTAAATAAATAAATAAATAAATAAATGTCATTTTAATAAATATTAATAAACAACATTTGTAAATAAAATTTATTTATTTATTGCCACCACATTTGTCACTGGAACTCCATGCTGCCTGAGTCCACCATTTGTGGTAGCCATTTTTTCTTTCCTTTAGATAGAGGATGAGAGACACAGAGAGCAGGAGAGATATCACAGTACTATTCCACCACTTATGAAGCCCCACCTACAGGTGCTCCTGTGTGATGGCCAGGGCCTCAAATCCAGGTCCTTGCATATGGTAATGTATATGCTTTGTCATGTGAGACACCTGCTAGCCCAAGTATTTTGTCTTTATCTGGGGCCCTTGAAAGGTTTTAAGTCACAGAATCAGATTTGCATTTTGTAGGGTGGGAAGATAGTGAAGTAATAGGACACAAGATTCAGTGCAAAAGGCTCCAGGTTCAATCCCTAGCACCACTAATAGCCAGAGCTAAATTGTACTCTGATAAAAAACAAAAACAAAACAAACTGGGATTCAGGGAGACAGCACATGACAATACAAAAAGACTTTCACACCTGAGGTTCTGTGGTCCTAAGTTCAGTCCCAGGCACCACCAACAGCCAGAGCTAAGCAGGGCTCTGGTAAAAAGAAAAAAGAAGAAAAGGGGAAAAGAAAAGGAAAGGGGGGGGGAGGAAGGGAAGAAGGAAGGAAAGATGATTTACTTAAGTATGTGAAAATTGCTCTGGCTGCCTATGCAACACACCAGAACAGATTCAGTAGTCCTCCTAAAAGAATGGGAAACATACACCATACTTATTACCATGCAGCTGCATTAATCAGTTACAGCAGTGGTTCTCAGAATGGGCCTCAGACCAGCATGCCCCTGGGGGCTTATTGGAAATGCAGATGATCAGATCTCACACCACACCCTGCAGTAGGAAGCTCTGGGTGGCAGCCAGCAAACTCTAGTTTAGCAAGCCCCCAGGTGATGCTGATGCAAGCTGAAATTTGAGAACCTCTATACCTTATAGAGCATCACACTCCTATTAAACCTCACACAGAGCAGTATCAAAACCCTGCTCCATGCAGTCACCAGTTACTGCCAATCACCTTGAGTCTCTGGGGGCTAATTTCACAGAGTGGGCTAATGCAGACCCAGCTCTGGACCTTGGAAACTGAGACCCTGGTGAAGTCCTAAATGTAAGCAAGCAACCAAGCCTTCCAGGGAAAAGAGCACTGGACACATAGTCTTGGAGATGTGGCCTCAGGTCCTTGCTCAGGCGATGTCAACGGTGGCACCATCTTGTGAGGCCTGTCTGAGTCTCAGTTTCCTCATGCGCATTGAAGAAAATGGTCCTGGCTAGTAGCCCCTTCTGAGGTTGGGAAACATATCCATCCCCAAGAAAAACCCCAGCAATCTGTTCCCACAAAGCCTGGAGTATAGCTGATGAGAAGCAATACATGGCTCAACCCTGGGAAGGAGACATCTATTACCCTGGGCTGCCAGCAGTGAGGCAGGGGTGAGAGCAGGGGAGATGGTGTGGGAGTAAGGAAGGAGGAGGCAGGCTCTGAGTCTCTTGCTGTGGCTGTCGCTTTCTCAGGCCTGGGACCCATTAACAGACAGGGAACTCAGCCCAGAGGAAGGAACTTGAGAAGAAAGGAAGGAGAGTGGGATGAGGGCTGGAGGGGTCAATTTCTAAAAAACCATGCAGGGTCCAGAAAATGCGGCCCTGAACTGCTTACAGACCCTGAAACGAATTACAAAATTTTCACACACACACATACCCCCCTCCCCGCCCAGACACAATGGTATGGTCTTCTCAAATGTCACTTCAGTAAAGAGGCCATCCCAGATCAGTCATCTACCTCCTACTCCCAACACATTTGTTTAAAAATATATATGTGCATTTAATTTATTAGTGAGAAAGATAGGAGAGAGAGAAAGAACCAGATATCATTCTGGTACATCTTCTGCTGGGAATTGAACTCAGGACCTCATTCGTGAGAGTCTAATGTTTTGTCCACTGTGCTACATCCAAGACCACATCCCAACACATTTTTATTGTTTCTGACTGAACCATATGCTTTCCCATCACCCTTCCCTGATTTTGCCACAAGGGCTTCACTGGAACTTCAAGTCTGTAGTATTCCACCATTCTGGTGGATTCCTTCTCTCGATAGATGATAGATAGGTAGATAGACAGATAGATAGTGAAAGACAGAGAGGGAGAGAGAGAGTCAGAAAGAGGAAAGACCACAGCACCACCCCTCTTCTCATGAAGCTTCCTCTTCGCAAGGTGTTCCCATGTTGTGGCCAGGATTCTCAAGTCCTTGCACATGGTGAAGTACTCACCTTTTCCTGGTCTCTGGAGTCATTCTTTGTAATGACTATATCGATTTGTTTGCCTGATTTCTGGTCATATCCCCACATCCTTGGGTATGTAAGCTCCCTGCAGGCAGAGCCTCTTCTCATTCTCATTGATTCACTGTGGGGCCTAGGCAAGCATCTAGCACAGAGCTGTGACTTACTACATTCTGGGAATTATTTTGTTTTGTTTAATTTACTTAGGTTCTTAAAAATTTTTATGCTGAGGAATCAAATCCAAGACCTTGTGCTACATGATATGTTGAATCACCTCCCTGGCCCAATTTTTATTTCCTATTTCTAAATAGAAAGAGCAAGATGATGTATGGAGGGAGACATACCAGAGCATCACTCCACCATCCACTCAACTTTTTTTCCTCTTTTTTAAAAACATCAGTTTATTGCATCTGGGAGGTAGCACAATGGATGAAACCTTAGATTCTCAGTCATGAAATCATGAGGTCTCAAGTTCAATTCCTGGTCTGGTTCTCTCCTCTCTATCATGAACAATAATAAATGAATCTTTATTAAAGCTTTTATTATTGAGAGAAATAGAACATCACTCTAGCACATGTGATGTTGGGAAGTCAAACTTGGGACCTCATCTCACAAGTCAAATTATCTATCTCCTGTAACACTTGCCAGACAATTTTGTATTTGTTTTAAAAGATTCTTTGGGGAGTCAAGCACAGTGAGTTAAGCACACATGGTGCAAAGTGCAAGGACTGGCGTAAGGATCCGAGTTCGAGCCCCTGGATCCCCACCTGCAGGGGAGTCATTTCACAAGCAGTGAAGCAGGTCTGCAGGTATCTATCGTTCTCCCCCCATCTCTGTCTTCCCCTCCTCTCTCTATTTCTCTCTGTCCTATCCAATAACGACAATGACATCAATAACAACAACAATAAAACAACAAAGGCAACAAAAGGGAATAAATAAATATTAAAAAATCTTTTTTAAAAAAGATTCATTGGAGGGTAGATAGCATAATGGTTATGCAAACAGCCTCTCATGCCTGAGGCTCCAGAGTCACAGGTTCAATCCCCCGCACCACCATAAGCCAGAGCTGAACAGTGCTCTGGTTAAAAAAAAAAAAAAAAAAAAAAAGATTCATTGATTGACTGATGAGAGAGGATAGTAAGAACATCACTCTGCCATACATGATGCCAGGAATCAAACTCAGGACCTTATACACATGTCTGGTAATCTAACCACTGTGTCATGTCCTGGGCCCATCCATGAAGCTTAACCTCTTTTTGTCTTTGGTGTTCTTATGTGGGGCTGGGGGTCCAACCCAAGGTCTCATGCAGGAAAGGCATACACTACACCTGCTGAGTCTCCTTTCTGGCTCCTTGAAACTGTTTTAGATGAATTACATACTTTACTCTATCATGTCCCAATCTTTGAAATGAGCAGTATAATTCATTATTTTACAGATAAAAACACTAAACAACTTGCTCCAAGGTGGTAGAGTCCCTACTTAGACCCAAGTCTCTCTGATCTCAAAGCTCAGAATCTTTGGAATGTGGGAGCCAAGGGACTGCTAAAGACACAGGGTGGGTGGGAGTGGGGGGAGTGGAGACCTATGCCTCCTAACTTACTGATCAGGAAACATTAGCCCAGAGCAAAGAGAGTCTTTTAAAGCTGGAGTTAGTTAATTTAGGATTTCTAAAGGGAAGTCCTGCTTTACACAGCTGCTGTCCAACTTCTGGAATTTGTTACCCCCAAGGGGTCTCCACAGGCTGAAAATAGAAAGGAGTTCAGAAAGGGTTGCATGAAATTAATGGCTGACGGGCCCCCAGTGGCAATTAAAGGAAGTGAGAGATGCTAGGGGTTTGGGCCTAGACATTTGCGGTCAGCATCACTGCTGGGGACTGCCATGGTCTCCCCCAGATGAGTCTCCAGTGCCCCAGCATTGAATGCCACAGGCTGGGAGGTTTGGGGAGGTACTTGATCCCCACTTCCAGGCCTCTTCTGGTTGGATCTGCCTGCCTAGCACCCTCCCCTCCCCCAACTCCCCCCTCCAAAGCTGGGCTGCTCAGGGCTGGACGTCTGGGCTTGCTGATTCACTCACCTGCCCAAGATGGGCGATTTGCATATGCTTTGCTTTTCCAGAGTATTTTCTTTGCTACCTCCCCCCCCTTCTTTTTAAAGAAAAAGCAATTTTTTCAAGGTCTTCATTACTTCCTAATTATTCAGCCTCTTTCAATGTATTTGTCGTGCTAAATACAAAACTCCACAAGCAGCTCACTTTCTTCTTTGTTTCAGATTTATTGTGTGTTGAGTGTCCAAACCTCTTCCTTCAGGTGAGCCTGGGGTGGGAGATGCCCCCTTCCGCCACCCCCCCCACTGCCTCCACATCTCTGGGTCTCAGGTGTCCCAGCCCCTAGTGACTCCTCTCCCACCAGCTGCCCTGTGGACTCTTTTGGGACACCACTCTTACCCTTCTGCTGTCCTGATCACCCCCCTTCCCTGCCCTCCTCTACCTAAAACTCCTCTCTCTGTTCTCTCCCCCCCTTCCCACTCCCTTCCTCGTTTATTTCTCTGTCTGCCCATCCTCTATGGCATCTGCCAGTTCTTTCTTCTCCCACCCTTCGCCACCACCATCTTACCTTTTTCCCCTTTCCCTTCTTGATTTTCCCCCTTCAATAACTGTAGCCCATCCATGTCCCCTTTCCCCAAGATCATCTAGAGAGACCTGGATTGTGTTCCCACAGTTGGGAGCTGCCTTCTTGGTTCTGAGATGATGATTCTTCCCCCTCCCCATCCCATGGCTTTGCAGAATCCCTCCTGAAATTGCTTCAATCTCCCTTTCCCTGAAGCCCCACTGATAGTAGCTCAGGGAGGAACTAAGTTACCAAGCCCTTGTCCCAGTGGAGGCAGGATGTGGTCTTTGAGCTGCGCTGCGGTGTCAGAGCTGAGGCCAGCACCTCTCAGCAGGTGCTGCTTTCAGGCCAAGGCAGGACAGTGACACCTCTTACCCACTCTAGTGAGTCCTGTGGCTACCCAGGCCCCAGCCCTTGGGCATAGTCACCCTATCTGTGTGTACATGTGGGTGACACCACATAGCACATGTATCCCCACATGTTTCTCCACACCACGTCCATTAGAGGAGGGCATCTTGGCAACTTTAGGTGTGCCAGGATCACCCAGGACACTCTCAGAGCACTAGGCCCCACCTTTAGGTTTCTGATGCCTGTAGGTCTGGGGCAGCACCTGAGACTATGCATTTCCAGCAAAGGCCACATGCTGTTGGTGCAGGCACTGCTCTTGAGAACCTCAGCACTAGAGCTTGGCACACACACACATGCAGAGAGGGACAGACTCATGCACAGATTCTGCAAAACAGCAAGAATGAGGCACCTGTGGAGAACTGAAAGCAAGGAGCTGGGTTCAGGAGATACTCAGCCCAAGAACACAGATTCCTGGTATCATTAGCTCCCTGGCCCCAGGTTCTCTCACTCCCTGGTTCCAAACACTTTCTCTCCCCTCCCGCCTCCCCCACCTCTCTCTGTCTTTCTGTGTGTCTGGCTGGGTCTTTCCACCTTCCCTGAATATGCCAGGTCCCAGCCAGGCCTTCAGCCTCCGAGTGAATTCCCAGAACTCTACATACATGAGCTCACCCATCTCCATCACCCCAGGAGTGTGGGGCAAGCTGGTGAGAGCAGCACATTACAGAACAGTCTCAGCTCCCCACTAACAGGGAGCCTGCTCACTGTGAGAAGGCAGTCAATCATGTCCCCTGTTCTGGGGGATCATCGTTAATGCCACAGGAAATTCTAAACAAGCCATTAAATCATTACTAGGGAAGGTGTGGGGAGCCTGTGTCACCATTAAGCCTCCCAGGTACCTTTGGGCTTGGGAAGGCTCACCTTGGAGGTGGGAAGACTGAGGAACACAGGCAAGCCCCCCACCCCAGCAGCATTACCAGCAGCCAATCTGGCAGGGGCCACCCCAGCTGCATGCCCAGCTACTGTCCCCACAATGGGGGCTCTGTCTCAGCAGCTCTTCATGATCTCATGCCTTCTAAAAACCTTGCCCAGCTGATGAATCTATTCACTTGAAGGATAAGCCTCCCCAAGATGTCCAGAACAGGCCTTCCCAAGACGTGTCACTTTGGCATGTGGGTTCTTTCAAGTTGGGGTCAATTGAGGCCCTATAGCCTCAAAAGAAATTTCAGACACTCTCTTAACTACTTAAAAGAATGGAAATTGGGAATATTACCCAGAATTCAGGTTTTCACACCCCCCCCAAAAAAAAAAACTCTGTCTTGGAGAAATCTATGTACATGGCAAGGCAACCAGGTAATCCAAGAGCACCTGATGTGTGTCACTCTCATCTCATTGTGTGATCTCTCACCTCTCTCCTTAAGCCCCAGGCCCCTTTCCTATCCCTTAACTCAGATAGACACCGTCATTTTGCTCCACTGCCTTTAGTCTCTATATCCATATAGATTCTCCTGATGTGCCTAACTAAAGTTTATTTGCATGCCTACTTTGTTTCTTTTTCTCCTCTTCCTCCTTCTTTTTAGACAGAGCAGAGAGAAAAAGTGAAAGATACATAACATCAAAGCTTCCTACCAAAGCTTCCTTCACCATGGTGGGGGCTGGGTTCAAAACTGTTTGTGGACATGCCATGCAACATCCTATCCAAGTGAGATATTTCATCATCTTCTTTCTCTCTTTCAGAGCACTGGTCTGTTCTGTCTTATGGTGCTGTTGGGTATTGAATCTGGGGTCTTGGTGCCTCAGACATGAAAATCTTTTTGTATTTCCACTGTGCAGTCTCCTCAGACTCAAATTTATTCTTTTCTCTTACTAATCTGATATCAGTTTGATTGCATGAGCAGCCAGAGAAGAGCCCAATGGGATGGGGGGAGTTCCCTCTCTGCCCTATTCAATTGACAGATATTTTGTGAGCATCTAGTATGCTCTAGGTAGTGTTCTAGGCACTGGAAGATGCTGGTGAATAAGACAGATGAGGGCCTAGTTCTCATGAAACTCAGTCTGGAAGGGAAGGGAGAAGGAGGAGGCACATAATTAAAAAGCAAATAAAGTAGCCGAGAAAACAATCACAAATTACTGCAAGTGCTTGAGAGGAAATAAACAGGTTGCTGGATATTTGTAGCAAAGCATCTCCTGGAAGGTTCAGAAACCCCTGGGCTCCAACAAGCAGGTCTTCTTTGGGCTGGCCTGTGGTCCATGCCCACCTCTGGGGCCTGCAGATTGTGTTTGAAATGAACATCTGCAACATCTGAGCAGCCCTCTTCCTACCCCAAGTCCCCAACATGCTATCTTTGGAAAGATAATGAGTATCTATAACAGCTACTGCTTTTTAGCACTTACTATGTGCCAGGCATTGCACTAAGCAATTTATGGTCATTACATCATTTCATCTGCAGCACAATAACAAATTTATGAAGTAGGTGTTTTTAATCCCCATTTTACAGACAAAGAAATGAAGACCTCAAGCAGTTGACCCACTTGGTCAAACCACACCAGCTGCTCTGTAAATAAATGGGGGGGGGGGCTGGATTAAGGTCTGTGTCTTGAGCTGAGACATTTAAGCCCTACCTCCCCCATTCAAAAACAAACAAACAAAGGAGAGATCTGTGTGAGCATGGATTTCAGAACAACCTGAGGCCCCCACAGAGATGGAGCTACTCTGGGCTGGTTACTAGTTACTGAAATCCAACATGAAGAGGACACAGAGGGGCGAAGGAGGGGAAGCAGCCATGGTCAGTTGCAGCACCCCAGGGGCTCAGGGACTGTAGGACAGTCCCCTTAGACTTCCTCAGCAACAGGTCTCTGAAAAACCCAGCTCTGCCCAGGAACCTACCTCCTCAACTGCCCACAGGATCCTCCAGCCTCATGAGGGCCCTGGCAGGAGTGGTGTCCACATGGAACCTTCTGCACCTGCTGACAGGCCCTACTCCCCAGGCAGGGGGCAGCCAGAGGCAGACAGGACTGGAGCTTGGGTCTGCGGTGACTAATTAGCTGGTGCTTGAGAGGCCATGGTGAATTATTCACACTGGTCCTGTGAATTATTCAAGTTGTTATTATTTATTTTTCAGATGCGCCTGTGGCAGAGCCTCCAGGCCCATGTTCAAAGGATGACATAACTCCTGACTCTTGATGGCCTCTGTCTGCAGAGAATGGAGGAGGCTGTAGGCTGCTCTCCAGCCTGGCCCACTGGGAATCCTAAAGCTTGGACTGAGGGCAAGGAGCTGCTGCCTTGGAGGCTCACTCCTGTGGAGCTCCAGTCCTCACCCCAATTACAGAAATAATTGTTTCTGCTGGCTGAGTCCTCCACATGCCCCTACACTGGGCTTACATGTGTAGCCCAAGTGAACAGCTCAACAACCTCTAAAGGGCACGGTCAATTCCATCTCACTGGTGAAGGAAGCCCAAGCCCTGGGTGTGCCATCCCTGGTCTGATCCACCAGTGAATCAGTGGGACTCACGCCCTGGTCTATGTGCTCAGGCCAGTGGCTGACAAGTTGCATGGGTCAGTGGGTACTGGGCCTGACAAGGTCCTACAAGCCCCTCAGGGTCCACAAGTGGACTTCTGCCTGTTCCATGCTGCATCCAGTGCCTGAGAAGTGAGGGAGACCTCTGGATGGATCTCCATGGCAACAAGAGCCAACAGCCAGCTTCCTGGGCCCCAGGGAGCAGAGGTGGCCTTTGCCTGAGGTGTGCCCAGGTATCCCAGCCTCTGAGAAGAGACTTCAGACTCTCCTAGCCACTGTCTCCACCAGACATTGGTAGAACATGCCCCCACCTCCTGCAAGTCTCCCTGCCTTCTGACACATTCACCTCCAGCCCTTCTGTCCCTCGGCCCCTTTCCCCTCCTCCCATAGCTGCTACCTGGAAGAAGAGACAAAATGTGGACTCAGCCCTAGGGAGGTCCTTCAGTCTCTTGTTGGGGTAACCAGAATCTCCCAGAAGTCCCTCCTGTCCTGGGATGGTACCTTTGTCTTCCTGTTACCCCATGCATTCACTCACTCATTCATCCAGTAAACACATGCATGCTATGTACTATTTCAGGTGTCGGGGCTCCTCTCCTGCCTGTGGAGGCTGGGTCTCTCTCTCAGGACCTATCTCTCTGACATGCAAGTCAGAAGTGAACTGGTCCCCATCCTGTCTCCTCCAGGACCTGGCTTTCTGGGTGATGTAGGCCAGAAACTGCCCCTCCCTACCTTTCAAAAGAAGAGAACAGGGCCTCAATCTACTTTCTAAGACTTCACCAGCCCTACCTCTCTCAGGTGTCAGTAACTCCACCACAAGGACAGCACCATCATCCCCTCCCACAGCCTGATCCCAGGTGGAATTAAGGATGTATCCCCACTTTCCAGCCCTGTGGCTGGCTGGCTCTGCTGCTTACTAAACTGCAGTTCCCAGAGACTTGGGGGCTGGGGAGCAAAGGAAACAAGCACTTGCAGATAATCTCCACTAAATATTCCTCATAAATCTTTGCAGAGGTGGGTCCTATAACCCCATTTCACAGACAAGGAAACAGCATCTTGGCCCATGTGGTTGGTCAGTAGCAGGGTCAGGGTTTGAACCCAGGCCCAAGGTGACTTCTGCTCTCGCCGTGATATCAGGCTGCATCTCCAGCTTCAGCTGGCTTCCTCTTCCAGGACCTGTGTCTGAGTTGAGGGAGGGGGCCTCTTCTCTGTCACGATTTCCAGAGCACTGGGTGCCGTGATTTCTCTTCCCCTGGAACAGAGGACAGGAAAACCTTGGGCCCAGCTGTGCTGAGTCATCCAGAGCATGGGCAACCCAGCTTTATATTTACCCAGTGCAACCACCTCAGCAGGTTCTGGGCTGCATTCTTACTTTAGCTCAGAGCAGCTGGCCGTCTTCCCTGCCAGGCAGGCAGACAGGTGAGGCAGGAGTTGGAACTGGAATGCAGAGCTGAGGAGGGTGGTGGGGGAATCCCCTGCCCTTGGGACACCCACACCTCCTCCAGGCAGTGACTTTGTAGGCTGGACCTGGTCTCCATCTCTTCCCAGCTGGCAGGCCATCAGACTTCACCTTGCCCAGGAGTCCTAGCCCACCAGCACCCATAGGGTCTGCTCATATGGGCAGTCCTCCAGTTGGGAGGAATTGGTAAGATTGGAGGTCCTGCAAGGGTGTGTATAACACAGATAATTAATTACCCAGCTTCCTCCTGAAGTTCAGACCTGCAGAGTTGACTCTTCAAAATCTGAGCTCCCTTCTCACCCCTATTTAATACCAAGTAGGCAGTATTGGATCTAGCATTTCTCAGTTTCCCCTTCTGCAAAATTGAGATGACACCCCCCCCCACACACACACACACACCTTCCACACTCCTCATAGGTCTACTGTGAGGATTACATTAGCTGGGCCTGTAGCAATTGCTTCTGAAAGGCCAGTTATTGTCTGCACACTCTTCCTCCACTCCCCTCACCTGTCCTTTCCCCTTCCCTCCTCTCTCCTCTGCTGAGGACTAAACTTCTCCATTTGGTTCTCAGGGCCAGCCGCTGCAGGGATGAGGTGGCAGTTTCTCCTGCTCCAAATCTTAGCTACAGGTTCCTGCTGGACTCTCCCCAGTTTCCTGCAGACCTTAGTGTTTGACAGCTGGGTGCTTCAGCCCCCGCTGGAGGCCCTGCACTCAGACCCTGAGGTCAAAGAAAGCTGCTTTGTCCTAGGAGGTGACCCTGTTCCATCCTGGGGAGTAATGTGATATTTAGGGGGTGCCAGACACACACCCATTGACACAGACCCCCTGAACACATAGGTTTGAATTTTGTGGCCCACTCGTAACAATTGCTTTTATCTGCTATTTCTACAGGTTGAACTGTTATTTGCTGATGTCAGTTGGTTGACTCCCCAGACTGGACCCCATTGTCACTGAGGTCCCACTCCTGCATTGTAAATCACTCCTGCATTGTCTACCATGTGGCTGGTCACACAGGCACCTTGACTTGTTCAGGGGTCAGCAGCACAGTCATTAGTACAATTTGCAGATGACAGACCCAAGGCTCAGTCTCTGCCCATACTCACTAGGCTGGTAAGTGGAAGAGGTGGGATTCAAACCCAGGTATGCAGGGCGTGTGTTCCCAGGGCAGGATACGGCTTCCCAAGTCATTATCATGGAAAGCAGGCACTGCACACTCATTGAAGGTTGGTTCTGAGCTGTGTGCTCAACATGCTTTCTCTCAAGTAGCTCTCATAGTCAGCCTCGAAGATGAATTCTGCTGTTACTTTTCCTCTATTCCAGAGACAGGAACTGCCATTCAGAAAGACTAGGGAGCCAAGTTACCTTTAGAATTTATTTCATGAGAGAGACACACACCAGAGCACTGCTGGGGTCCTGTGCAGTGCTACAGATCAAACCTGGAACCTCAGAGGCTGAGGAGTTAGGATACTTAGCCTGGCTCATTTACTGTGATAATGTGCCCTACGCTCAACCATGAGTCTTCTATGCCCTCACTCCCCCCCCTCCAAAAGCCTCCTTCTGCCTCACTACCTATCATGTTTCTTCTTCTGTTTGGAGGGGGTCCTCTTACCGTCCTGTACCCTCACCCTGGCCCCTCTAAACCTGTGCTAGAACTGTAGGGGTAGGCCCTCCACTCCCAGCTCCAAACAATGAGCTTCCCTTCCCACTGCCTCTTGGCCCAGTGGAAGTTGGCCCCTAATTGCATCTCAGGCTGGGAGGCTATTAGTCTGTGATTGCATCCCCAGTGCCTGCCTGCCCCCCTGGGTCCCCACTTCCAGCTTCCATGGAGTTTCAAGATGATGTAAATCCCCAGTCCAAGGCCTGGCCTACCTTGATGCCCAGCACTTGGTTCTTGGTAGGCTCCCCTCCAGGGAGCTGAGCCCCTTCACTCTGGGGCAGAGGAGGTTCCACCCAGTCAGGCTCAGCACATGTCAGAGGTGCTTCTGCTGCTACTGCTGCAAGGCCTTAGCTGGGTGACCCACCTCTTTCCTTTGGAATTTTTTTAATATTTTCCTCCAGTGCCCCTAACTGTGGGAAGGCAAGAGCTAGAAATAAGCACTCCTGAATTCTTTCTTTTCCTTTTTCTTTTTTGCCACCAGGGTTCTCTCTTCTCTCTGAGCCTCAGTGCCTGCAAGACTTCAGTCTCCTGGAAGCCTTTTCTCTCTCTCTTCCTTCTCCTCCTCCTCCTCCTCCTCCTCCTTCTTCTTTTTCTTCTTCTCCCTCTCCTTCTCCTTTTCCTTCTTCTTCTTCTCCTTCTTCTTCTTCTTCTCCTTCTTCTCCTCCTCCTCCTCCTCCTCTTCCTCCTCCTCCTTCTTCTTCTTCTTTTTTGATAGAGGGTAAGGAACAGAGAAAAACACCTGCAGCAGTGCTCCATTGCTTGTGAAAATCAAGAACTTGGAATCTAGAGTTTAAACCCAGGTCCCTGTGTATGGTGATGTGTGCACTTTACTGGGTGCACCACAACCTGGCCCCAGTGAATTTTTTAAAAAGATTTATTTTATTTATATGCTGGAGAGGTTGTGGGGACAAAGGAACCCTCCTGCACTGCTGGTGGGAATGTAAATTAATTCAGAAGACTAGAAGTGGACCTCTCCTGAGCAGATATCCTAAGGAACCCAACACACCCATCCAAAAAGATTTGTGTACACCTATGTTCATAGCAGCACAATTTGTAATAGCCAAAACCTGGAAGCAGCCCAGGTGTCCAACAACAGATGAGTGGCTGAGTGGCTGAGTAAGTGGTGGTATAGATACACAATGGAATACTACTCAGCTTTTTTTTTTTTAAAGAAACACAACTGATTCTAGAGTCTTTTATTTTTTTTTTATTTATTCCCTTTTGTTGCCCTTGTTTTTTATTGTTGTAGTTATTCTTGTTGTCGTTGTTGTTGGATAGGACAGAGAGAAATGGAGAGAGGAGGGGAAGACAGAGAGGTAGAGAGAAAGATAGACACCTGCAGACCTGCTTCACCACCTGTGAAGCGACTCCCCTGCATGTGGGGAGCCCAGGGCTGGAACCAGGATCCTTATGCTGGTCCTTGCACTTTGTGCCATGTGCGCTTAACCCGCTGCGCTACCACCTGACTCCCTCAGCTTTTTAAAATGGTGATTTCACCTTCTTCGCCACATCTTGGATGGAGCATGAAGGAATCATGTTAAGTGAGATAAACCAGAAACAGAAGGATGAGTATGGATGATCTCACTCAGGAAGAAGTTGAAAAACAAGATCAGAAGGGAAAAGACTAAGCAGAACTTGGACTGGAGTTGGTGTATTGCACCACAGTAAAAGACTCTGGGGTCGGGGTGGAGGTGGGGGCAAGGTTTCAGGTCCTGGAACATGATGGCATAGGAGGACCTAGTCAGGGGGTTGTATTGTTATGTGGAAAACTTGGAAATGTCATGCATGTACAAACTATTGTATTTTACTGTTGACTGTAAACCATTAATCCCCAAGAAAGAAATTTTTAAAAAAATGATTTATTTATTACTTATAAGAGAAAGAATCTCAGATGAGACAGAAAGGGAGAGAGAGAGAGAGACAAGCCAGAGTACATGTGTTGCTGGACATTGAACCTGGAGCTTTAAGAATGCAAGCCTGATGCTCTACCAATTGAACTATTCCCCAGCTACAGAACTCCTGAATTCTCTAATTCTTTCCTGGAGTTGAGACATGTTGGGGTTTGTCATCTGTTGTTGAAATTCGGAAGGCTCTTGCTGGCCGGGCTAGCTTCACGGGTGGGTAACAGAGATGCGGAGACAACGGCTGGGCATGGAAGCTGTATTTCTTTATTCAGGAACAACGATTCATAAACTAAACCAAACTAATCACCAAACAGAACTCTGCTGTCTCTTGGCGGGGCGCAAGCACTCTCTCTCTCACTCTCGAACTCAGGAACCCTCCCACTCTCAAACTCTGGAACTCTGGCGGGGTTTTCCTTGGGGCGGGGCCAAGTGGGCCCGCGAAATTAGCAGGACTGATCCAATTCTCTTGGCGGGGGAGAACTAGAACCCAATGTAAAGCATACAACAGTCATCAGACCCACACAGACACTCCCACTCTATGACCTTGAGCTAGTCCCCTCCACTGTCTTGAGTCTCAAAAATTAGAGGGCTGGGTGGTGGCACACCTGGTTGAGTACAAATATTATAGTGCATGAAGAACCAGGTTCAAGCTCCCAGACCCCACCTGCGGAAGAGAAGCTTCATGAACAGTGAACTGGTACTGCAATGCTCTTTTCCTCTCTATCTTCCCCTTTCCTCTCAATTTTTCTGTCTCTGTCCAAAATACATAGATACATAAGTAATTAACTATTTTAAAAATGGGGGGTTGGGTAGCCAGCTTCTTGTCTGAAAGAGAGCACTATTTAGGTCATTTCTGAGTATGTTTTTCCCTGCTACTAACGACTAATGAATGCCAAGGCTGGCAGCAGGCACTGAATAGCCTAGAAGAATAGCCTAAAAAGGGTAGGTTCCAGGCCTTACAGAGCTTTCCACCTTGAGAGGGGAGAGGCCAGACTTAAAAGTTTCTAGAGCTGGGCTGAGGCTGGGAGAGAGGTGCCCTGTTGTGTAGAGAGGAGGAGTCTTTTTTCAAACATAGAGAGGTGATCTGAGATGATACTCTCCAGTTTCTCTGGGGCCTGAAGAATGAGGAAGAAGGGGGGCAGGATAGAAGTAGGAAAAGGCCTGGAGGCTTCAGCCCTGTGGCTGAGCTGGAGAGTTTGGTTGGTACTTATAGGACACTGAGGAATTATAGAAGGATTGGAGGCAGGAGGCCGATACGGTTGCCATATGGAAGAAGGATTGGGGGCCAGAGGGGTGAGGGCGGGAGCCCTTCCAGGAGGCTCCCAACCATCTGTCTTACCTCTTCCATGTGTGGGTGTGGGAACATTCTCCTCCTGTCCCCAACGCACAGAGAGGAAGGACTTTCCTTTTTCCACTTCTTCTTCCTCAGGCACTATCCATCTCCCTTGTACACACACACACACACACACACACACACACACACACACACACACACACACACACACACACACACGCCTCTACTGCAGATTCCATGGGAAGGGAAGGCAGAAGTGGAACTGTACTAGGAGGACCCAGAGTCCTACACTGCAGGAAATCATGTTTTCTGTCCTGGAAAGGGATCTAAAAAGTTTTTTGTTTTGTTTACATTTGATTTATTTCATTTGAGAGAGAAAGAGAACAAGAGACTGAAACCAGAGGACTGCTCAACATTGGCTTATAGTGTTACCAGGCATTAAACTTGGTACCTCAGAGCCTCAGGCATGAGAGTCTTGCTTAACCATTATTCTGTCTCCCCAGCCCTGGTCTTCATACCCAGCTGAAGCTCCAACAGGGAGAGCTCTCTGTCATGTTGAAAGCACAGCAACATCCTCCCCTTACCCCCTCCCCTCCTGGGCTCATCTTTGTCTGCCTGAGACAGAGCTATAGGGACCTTTCCTTCTCCTGCCTCTCCTCCTCTGGACTCTAAATTCCCCCAGGGCTCATCTTGGAGCTGGGAAAGCTCTCTCTCTCTCTCTCTGTGTGTGTGTGGTGCTGAGGGTGTGTGTGTGCACACAGGAAACACAAGTGGGGTGCCACTGGCTCTGCCTTGGGGCCACCATAGGGAAGTATGCCCAAGGTACACTCAAGACTCAAAAGAGATTTTAGGAAGATTCAAAGATTAGAGAATTTAACTTCCTGCCACAGACTGCTGAATCTGGAGTCACACACACACACATACAACACACACACACACACACACACACACACAAACACAAACACACACACACGCCAAAGCTAAGCCAGCCAGGGATAGGTGGAGTTCTAGGCTCCAGCTCTGAGTTAGGTCTCCAGCAGCCCAAGGCAATTTCACAGATCTGACCTTGGACCTGAGACTGTGTAAATATAAACAAAGGGCCCAGACAAACAAAGGGTCTTGAGTCTCTTGTAGGCTCCTGGCAGTGGGGTGTTCCAGCCAGCCTTCCCCTACTATAGCAGGCTAGTCAGTACCAACCCTGACCAGGACCCCCCCAGGGAATGCACAGTCCTCTTATCCCTTGCCAGCTTTCCCAGGCTTCCAGCCAGTCCTACAGTTCAGCCATATATTATATATTTCTTTTTTAACCAAAGAAGTGAAGCTCTGGTTAGACTGGGGTTTAAACTTGAAACTCTGCTGCCTCAGGCTTGAAGGCCCTTGTGCAGAGCCTTCAAGGTCAGCATTCTTTTTTTTTTTTGCCTCCAGGGTTATTGCTGGGGCTCAGCACCTGCACCATAAATCCATTGCTCCTGGAGGCCATTTTTCCCACTTTTGTTGCCCTTGTTGTTGTAGCCTAGTTGTGGTTATTATTGTTACTCTTGTTGTTGTTTGTTGTTGGATAGGACAGAGAGAAATGGAGAGAGGAGGGGAAGACAAAGAGGGAGAGAGAAAGATAGACACCTGCAGACCTGCTTTACTGCCTGTGAATCGACTCCACTGCGGGTGGGGAGACAGGGGCTCGAACCAAGCTCCCAATGCCGGTCCTTGCACTTTGCGACACGTGCACTTAACCCGCTGCACCACTGCCTGACCCCCCAAGGTCAGCATTCTGCCAGATAGCTATCTTTTTTGTTTGTTTGCTTTAGAAATTGGGTTTTCTTTTTTTTTCTACCTTTCTTTTTCTTTTTTTTTTTAATTTTTTATAAAAAGGAAACTGATTAAACCATAGGATAAGAGTGGTACAACTCCACACAATTCCCACCATCAGAACTCTCTATCCCATCCCATTCCCCTCCCTTGATAGATTTTCTATTCTTTAACCCTCTGGGAGTATGGACCCAAGGTCATTGTGGGATGCAGAAGGTGGAAGGTCTGGCTTCTGTAGTTGCTTCCCCGCTAAACAGAGATGTTGATAGGTCAGTCCATACTCCCAGCCTGTTTCTCTCTTTCCCTAGTGAGGAAAGGCTCTAGGGAAGCAGAGCTCAAGGACACATTGGTGGGATTGTCTGTCCAGGGAAGTCTGGTCAGCATCATGCTAGCATCTGGAACCTGGTGGTTGACAAGAGAGTTAACATATAAAGCCAAACAAATTGTTGACCAATCATAGACCAAAAGGCTGGAATAGTGCAGATGAAGAGTTAGGGGGGCTCTATTTTGTATATAGCTAGTAGGCATATTTTAGTTATATTCCAAAGGGCCTGTGGCTATACTAGTGGTTTTT
The DNA here is from genome assembly GCF_950295315.1 of Erinaceus europaeus. Lineage (NCBI taxonomy): Eukaryota > Metazoa > Chordata > Mammalia > Eulipotyphla > Erinaceidae > Erinaceus > Erinaceus europaeus. The sequence continues at coordinate 47,024,253 of NC_080163.1, forward strand.
TGTTTGTTTGTTTGTTTTGCCTGAGCTTGAAATCTGATATGCAGATGGATCCTAATTACTGTCTGGGAGATGATGTTATAGCTGACAGAAGGACCAGAAAGTGGGATCAGGGAAGAGAATAGCTCCCAAATATGGGAAAGGGGTTTAAATATTGTTGACTGTACCCCACCAATGTGTCCTGGAGCTCAGCTTCCCCAGAGACACACTCTGCTAGGGAAAGAGAGAAGCAGACTGGGAGTATGGACCGACCAGTCAATGCCCATGTTCAGCGGGGAAGCAATTACAGAAGCCAGACCTTCTACCTTCTGCAACCCACAATGACCCTGGGTCCATGCTCCCAGAGGGATAGAGAATGGGAAAGCTATCAGCGGAGGGGGTGGGATATGGAGATTGGGTGGTGGAAATTGTGTGGAGTTGTACCCTTCCTACCCTATGGTTTTGTTAATTAATCCTTTCTTAAATAAAAAAATATATATATTGTTGACTGTAAACCCCACTGATTTGATGTGATCTGGGGCCCATATTCAGCTTAGGAGCCTATGTGACCTCTGCATCCCTATAGATCTGAGCTCATATTCTGTGGTCATGAGTAGGAACATTCCAAGCTGCCCCAATACCAGGACCCATTTTCTTCCTCAGATGTAGCATAGAGTATATTGCCCAGCCTCCCTTTGGATGATGGAACATTCTCTACCATTGTTGATCTAAGTTGAGGGCAAGGTCCTATAGGGGCCCATAAGGAGTCTATTGTGTTGTTTGTGATAGGAATGACTGGTAACAATGGAGAGAGGGATTTATTCGAGGTCTAGGCCCATTATGTCTGTTTGGGAATCTCAAGACTTCCTGACTAGGGCCTCAGCTGATGGGGTGGCCTAATGGTGACTAAAGCGTCATCATTAAAGTATGTCAGAGAAGGTGGGTTCATTGTTCTTAATAGCTGTATAGTATTCCGTTGTGTATATATACCACAACTTTCTCAGCCACTCATCTGTTGTTGGGCACCTGGATTGCTTCCAGGTTTTAGCTATTATGAATTGTGCTGCTATGAACATAGGTGTACACATTTCTTTTTGGTTGGGCATTATGGAATCCTTGGGCTATATCCCTAGGAGAGGGATTACTAGGTCATATGGAAAGTCCATGTCTAGCCTTGTGAGTGTTCTCCAGACTGCTCTCCACAGAGGCTGGACTAGTTTACATTCCCAGCAGCAGTACAGAAGGGTTCCTCTGTCCCCACAGCCTCTCCAGCATTTGTTGCTGCTATCCTTTTTGATGTATGCCATTCTCACAGGGGTGAGGTGGTATCTCAGTGTTGTCTTTATTTGCATTTCTCTGACAATCAGCAACCTGGAACAATTTTTCATGTGTTTGTTAGCCTTTTGGATCTCTTCAATAGTGAATGTTCTGTTTGTATCCTCTGCCCATTTTTGGATGGGGTCATTTGCTTTTTTGTTGCTAAGTTTGCTGAGCTCTTTGTATATTTTGGTGATTAGTCTCTTGTCTGATGTATGGCATGTGAAGATCTTCTCCCATTCTGTGAGACGTCTCTCTGTTTGTGTGATAGTTTCTTTGGCTGTGCAGACACTTTTCAATTTGATGTGGTCCCTTTGGTTTGTTTCTGCTTTAGTCTTCCTTGCAGTTGGGTTTGTTTCATTAAAGATGTCCTTGAGGTTTAGGTAGGAAAGTGTTCAACCAATATTTTCCTCTAAGTATTTGATAGTTTCTGGTCTAACATCCATGTCCTTGATCCATTTGGAGTTGATTTTTGTTTCTGGTGAGATAAAGTGGTTCAGTTTCATTCTTCCGCATGCTTCAACCCAGTTTTCCCAACACCATTTATTGAAGAGATCCTCCTTCCTCCATTTAACACTTTGGACTCCCATATCAAAGATTAGGTGTCCATAGGTGCGGGGATTTAGTTCTGGGCTTTCAGCTCTGTTCCATTGGTCTGTGTGCCTATGTTTGTTCCAGTACCAGGCTGTTTTGATGATGATGGCCTTATAATATAGTTTGAGATCTGGGAGTGTGATGCCTCCATTTCTGTTTCTTTTCCTCAAGATTGTTTTGACAAGTCTAGGTGTTTTTGCCAAATAGCTATCTTTAAGACACATGGGCTGGAGAGACAGCTTACCAGGTAGGACACATGCCTTGCCATGTGCATGGCCCAGGTTCCAACCCTTCCAGATGCCACATGGGAGTGCTATAGCATTGGCAGAAGCTTCAGTATTCTGGTCTTTCTCCTCCCTTATTTAAAAAAATTTGGCTCTGAGCAGAGTAATCACACATTTGTACACATCTGTGGGCTCTCTCTTTTTCTCTCTGTCTCTGTCTCTCTCTTTCTCTCTCTCTCTCTCTCTCTCACACACACACACACACACACACACAAATTGTGGCTGGGGAAATACCTCAAGTGGTAGAGTATCAGACTTACCAGTCTGAAGCTTCTGGTTCAATCCCTGGTGCCACATGTACCAGAGTGCTGCTCTGGTTTATCTCTCTCTTTCCTTGCTCATGTAACACACCTGTGTAATAAATCTCTCATGTATAACGATCTTATGTTTTTAATTTAAGAAAACGAAAAAATCAGCCTGGGAGCTGATGCAGTGGATGAAACATTGAACTCTGAAGAATGAGGTCCTAAAAGTCCTGCATTTGATCCCCAGCATTGCATATACCAGAGTGATACTCTGGTTCTCTGTCTCTCTCCTCACCTTTCTCATTAATAGATAAAGCTTTTTAATTATTGTTATTATTAACACACACACACACACACACACACACACACACACACACACACACACACACACACACACACACCTTATTACTGTCTGCAGTTACCTTCAATGGCTCCACTTGGTCCTCAGAACAGAAGCCAGATTTCCCCCATGGCAGTCATGGCTAGGTGACCAGTCTTGTCTTGCTCCTGATGTATCCCACCCACTCATACACACACCTGCACAGTGTCCAGATTTATCACCCCAGGCCTGTGCTCTGACAGTCCTCGGAGCCTTTCATGCATCATCCTAGGCAAGACCTTCCTTATTCCTTGGGCTTCAGCTCCTGCTGAGTCCCTCACTGTCACCTAGTCACCCTCCTTTGGCTTCCCACAGCTCCCAGAGTGCCACCTGTGACAGCTCAGACCACACCATCCTGTGACTACCTGTGTGACCTAGTCCTCTTTCACATGTTACTGCACCCAGGCTACCATGTGTTCCTGTGGGTGACCCCGGGAATAAATGAGGGAGAGAAAGGCTAGCAGCTAGTGCAGTGCAGAATGCAAGTACCAGAGACACCTTCACTACTTCAGCCCCTCTGCTCACGTGGCAGCTGACTCACTGTGTGCGCTGCACAGCACACATGTGCCTAGCACCAGCCCCATTGCTTCCTGTGGCCTTAATGTTATCACCCCTATTTTACAGGTAGGGAAACTAAGGCTCTGAAAGAGTTGTGTGCCTAAGGTCACAGAGTCAGAAGGCAGTGCAGGCTAGAGCTTCTAAGTGCTGGAGAGACTGTATTGTGTAAAATGCACCATGTAAAACGGATTTATTTTTCTGGTACTAGAGTTTTGTACATGAGCTATACCACTGTTCCCAATAGACTCAATTTTTTTTTCCTTTTAGTTTCAGATAAAAAAGGAAAAAGATACAAGGAAAGAAAGAAAAAGAGAGAGAGACAGGGAGAGAGTGAGTGAAGAAGGGGGAGGAGGAGGTGAGGAGGTGGAAGAAGACAAGGAGAGATACCACATACTGTTCTTTTTTAAAACTACTTCTTTTTTTTTTTGCAACATGTGCATTTAACCAGGTGTGCCACCACCCAGCCCCTACTTGTTTATTTATTATTATTTTTAGTACTATTTTTTATTGGGGAATCAATGTTTTACATTCAACAGTAAGTACAATAGTTCGTACATGCATAACATTCCCCAGATTCCCATATAACAATACAACCCCCACTAGGTCCTCTGAATCCTTCTTGGACCTGTATTCTCCCCACCCACCCACACCCACCCCAGAGTCTTTTACTTTGGTGAGATATGCCAATTCCATTTCAGGTTCTACTTCTGTTTTCTTTTCTGATCTTGTTTTTCAACTTCTGCCTAAGAGTGAGATCATCCCATATTCATCCTTCTGTTTCTGACTTATTTCACTCAACATGATTTTTTCAAGGTCCATCCAAGATTGGCTAAAAACGGTGAAGTCACCATTTTTTATAGCTGAGTAGTATTCCATTGTATATATATACCACAACTTGCTCAGCCACTCATCTGTTGTTGGACACCTGGGTTGCTTCCAGGTTTTGGCTATTACAAATTGTGCTGCCAAGAACATATGTGTACACAGATCTTTTGGGATGGATATGTTGGGTTCCTTAGGATATATCCCCAGGAGGGGAATTGTAGGATTATAGGGTAGGTCCATTTCTAGCCTTCGGAGAGTTCTCCAGACTGTTCTCCACAGAGGTTGAACCAATTGACATTCCCACCAGCAGTGTAGGAGGGTTCCTTTGACCCCACACCCTCACCAGCATTTGCTGCTGTTACCTTTTCTGATGTATGACATTCTCACAGGAGTGAAGTGGTTATCTCATTGTTGTCTTTATTTGCTTTTCTCTGACAATCAGAGACTTGGAGCATTTTTTTCATGTGTTTCTCGGCCTTTTGGATCTCTTCTGTGGTGAATATTCTTTCCATGTCCTCCCCCCATTTTTGGATGGGGTTATTTGTTGTCTTGTTGTTGAGTTTGGCAAGCTCTTTATATATGTTGGTTATTAAACTCGTCTGATGTATGGCATGTAAAGATCTTCTCCCATTCTGTGAGGGGTCTCTTGGTTTGGGTAGTGCTTTCTTTTGCTGTGAAGAAGCTTTTTAATTTGATGTAGTCCCATAGGTTTATGCTTGCCTTAGTCTTCTTTGTAATTGGATTTGTTTCATTGAAGATGTCTTTGAAATTTATGCGGAAAAGATTTCTGCCAATATTTTCTTCTAAGTATCTGATAGTTTGTGGTCTAACATCCAAGTCCTTGATCCATGTGGAATTTACTTTTGTATTTGGTGAAATACAGTGGTTCAGTTTCATTCTTCTGCATGTTTAAACTTTCAACCCAATGTTTCCAACACCATTTGTTGAAAAGACTCTGCTTTCTCCATTTAATAGTCTGAGCCCCTTTGTCAAAGATTAGATGTCCATAGGTATGGGGCCTCATTTCTGGGCTCTCAATTCTATCCCACTGGTCAGTGTGTCTATTCATGTTCCAGTACCAAGCAGTTTTGATGACAATGGCCCTATAATACAAATTGAGATATGAGAGTGTGATGCCTTCAGTTCTGTTCTTTTTTCTCAAGATTGTTTTGGCAATTCTAGGTCTTTTCTGGTTCCAGATAAACATTTGTAGCATTTGTTCTATTCTCCTAAAAAAAATGTGCTTGGGATCTTGATGGGGATAGCATTAAATTTGTAGATGGCTCTGGGTAGTATATTCATTTTGATGATGTTAATTCTACCAACCCATGAACATGGAATATCTTTCCACTTCTTTTTGCCTTTTTCAATTTCCTTGAGTAGTGATTCATAATTTTTAGTATACAAGTCTTTCACTTCTTTGGTTAGGTTTACTCCTAGATATTTTATTGTTTTAGTTGCTATAGTAAAAGGAATTGATTTCTGGATTTCAATTTCTTCTAGCTTAGTGTTTGCATAGAGGAATGCCACTGACTTTTGAATGTTAATTTTGTAGCCAGACACCTTACTGTATTGCCTGATGATTTCCAAAAGCTTCTGCTGGATTCCTTAGGTTTTTCCATGTATACTATCATGTCATCTGCAAATAGGGAGAGTTTGACTTCTTCTCTTCCAATCTGTATCCCTTTAATTCCTTGCTCCTGCCTGATTGCTATGGCAAGAACTTCCAACACTATGTTGAATAGTAATGGTGGTAGTGGGCAGCCCTGTCTAGTACCTGATCTGAGTGGAAATGCTTCCAGTTTTTCACCATTGAGTATGATGTTGGCTGTAGGTTTGCTATATATAGAATCCACTATCTTCAGGAATTTTTCATCTATTCCCATTTTTTGTAGTGTTTTGATCATAAAGGGATGTTGTATTTTGTCAAAGGCTTTCTCTGCATCTATTGATATGACCATGTGGTTTTTGGTCTTGCTTTTGTTGATGTGGTGGATCACATTGATTGATTCATGTGTATTAAACCAACCTTGCATGCCTGGGATAAACCCCACTTGGTCATGATGAACAATCTTTTTGATATACTGCTGTATCCGGTTGGCTAGAATTTTGTTCAGTATTTTCGCATCTATATTCATCAGAGATATTGTTCTGTAGTTTTCTTTTTTGGTTGTGTCCCTGTCTGCTTTTGGTATCAGGGTGATGTTGGCTTCATAGAAGCTGGCAGGGAGTATTCCAGTGTCTTCAGTCTTCTGGAAGACTTTTAAAAGTAGAGGTATTAGTTCTTCTTTGAAGGTTTTGTAGAATTCATTTGTGAAACCATCTGGTCCAGGACTTTTATTTTTGGAGAGATTTTTGATAACTGTTTCAATTTCATTAGCTGTGATGGGCCTGTTCATGTTATCCACTTCCTCTTTACTTAGTTTTGGAAGTTGGTAGGTATCTAGGAAATCGTCCATTTCTTCCAGGTTCTCTAGCTTGGTGGCATATAGTTGTTCATAGAAGCCTCGCATTATATGTTGAATTTCTGCAGTGTCTGTTGTGATTTCTCCTCTTTCATTTACTATCCAACTTATTTGGGTCTTCTCCCTTTTTTGTTTTGTAAGTCTGGCTAAAGGTTTGTCGATTTTGTTTATTCTTTCGAAGAACCAACATTTACTTTCGTTGATCTTTTGTATGGTTTTCCTATTCTCAATGTTATATATTTCTGCCCTAACTTTAATGATTTCTGTCCTTCTGGTTGCTTTAGGGTTCCTTTGTTCTTCTTCTTCTAGGTCTTTAAGATGTGCAATCAGGCTGTTTATTTGTGCTTTTTCTTGTTTCCTAATATGTGCTTGTATAGCTATGCTCTTCCCTCTCAGTACTGCCTTAGCTGTGTCCTAAATATCTTGATAGCTTGTGTCTTCATTTTCATTGAAGTCTCGAAACATTTTGATTTCTTCCTTGATTTCCTCTTTGACCCAGAGGTTATTAAGAAGTGTACTGTTGAGCTTCCACATTTTGGGACTCTTACTAATCTTTTGTTGATTGTTAAGTGTTAGTTTAATTCCACTGTGGTCTGAGAAGATGCTTGGGATGATTTCAATGCTCTTGAATTGGCTGATGCTGTCTTTGTGGCCTAACATATGGTCTATCCTTGAGAATGACCCATGTGGATTTGAGTAAAATGTGTATTCCAGTTTCTTGGGATAAATCACTCTGAAAATGTCCAATAGTTCCAGTTTATCTATCTCTTCATTTAGCTCCATTATGTCTTTATTGATTTTCTGCCTGGATGATCTGTCAAGTTGAGAGAGTGGGGTGTTGAAGTCCCCTACTATGACTGTGTTGCTGTTAATATATTGCTGTAGCTCTTTCAGTAGACGTTTGATGTATTTAGATGGCTTCTCATTGGGTGCATAAATGTTAATAATTGTTAAGTCCACTTGATTGACTGATCCTCTGAGCATTAAGTAGTGTCCATTCCTATCTTTTTTAATCTTATCTATTTTAAAGTCTATCATGTCAGATATGAGAATAGCTGTTCCTGCCCTTTTTTGTGGGCCATTGGCTTGTATGGTAGTTTTCCATCCTTTCACTTTAAGTCTGTGTTTGTCTTGTTGAGTTAGGTGGGTTTCCTGTAGACAGCATATTGTTGGGTTGTACTTTCTGATCCATCTTCCTACTCTGTGTCTTTTAATAGGTGAATTCAGGCCATTGACATTTATTGATATCAAAGATTGAAGATATTTTAACACCATTCTTGTAGAGTTTTAGAGTGTTCTGGTATATGTCCTATTTATGATGTTCTGACTGTTTATAGAAGACCTTTCAGAACTTCTTTCAGGGCAGGCTTGGTGATAGTTGATTCCTTCAACTGTTGCTTGTCTGAGAAGGTTTTGATGCCTCCATCTAGTCTGAATGACAGTATAGCAGGATACAGTAGTCTTGGTTGAAAGCCTTTCTCATTGAGCACTTGATATATATCTTGCCATTCTCTTCTGGCCTGTAGTGTTTGTGTGGAGAAGTCTGCTGCTAATCTTATGGGTCTTCCTCTGTAGGTGACTCTTTGTTTTTCTCTTGCAGCCTTCAGGATCCTTTCTTTATCCTTATTCCTTTCCATTCTAAATACGATGTGTCTTGGTGTCTTTAAGTCTGGGTTAATTCTGTTTGGGACCCTCTGGGCTTCTTGAATCTTTATGTCTTTGATGTTGTCTAGACTAGAGAAGTTTTCAGCTATTATGGCCTAAAGAATGTGTTCTTCCTCTCCCTCTCTTTCTTCCTCTGGTAAGCCAATAATGCGTATATTGTTTCTTTTGATGTCATCCCATAGGTCTCCATTGTTGTTTTCAGCATCTCTTAATCTCTTTTTGAGATCTCTTACTTTTTTAGTTGTCTCTAATTCATCCTCAATCTTGCTAATTCTGTCTTCAGCCTCATTGATTCTATTCTTTCTGCCCTCTACTGTTTTCTGGAGTTCATCTATTTTGTTTCCCTGTTCTGATACCGTTTTAGCTTGTTCAGCTAGTTGTGTTCTTAGCTCAGCTATTTCAGCTTTCAGCCCTCTAATAACCTTGAGATAGTTAATGTTTTCTTCCAGAGTCTCATTTGTTGTTCCTGTATTTCTGATTACAATTCTTTCAAACTCTTTACTAACTCCTGTGATTATTTCCTTAGCTAATGTTTGGATGTTGAACTTGTTATTTTGTGCTTCACCTTTTGGGGGGCTTTTAGCTGGACTGTTGTCCTGGTTCGTTTCTCCAATATTTCTTCTTGTTGGTTTACCCATTTTATATATTATGTTATGAGTTCCCTCTCTTAGTACTTTTCAAATTACTGATCACTATTTCCTGGATTGACTTGTGTCTAAGTAAGGTAATTAAAGGGTTCACAGTGGTGGAAGTTAACAGTTGTTTCAATAGTATTTTAATCCCTGAGTTGGAGCTCAGTGATTTAAAAGCCTCTTTTTTTTTTTTTTCTCTGTAGGCTATGGGAGCCTGAGGGAGGGCTTCTAAACTATAAGTAGGCTTCTTAGCTTAATCACTGACTCCTGACCAAGAGATAAGGCAGGGTGTGGCTGAGATAGTCCAGTGGTTATGCAAAGAGACTTTCACAGCCCCACAGCTATGTCGTGGAGGTATAGGTTTTCTCCTGAGTTTCCTGGTTAGATCTCTGTCCCCTGGTGTCCCTACCTGCCGCTGCTCCAGATTCTGAGGGCAGTAGCAATGGAGACTCAGAGTTGCACTTGGTGAGTCTCTGGGGAGTCCTCTCCTCCCTTCAGCTGTCCCCTTGTTGGTGGAGACTGGAGGTGGTGTCTCACCTGATAAAAACCATCTGACAGTTACCAGCCACTTAGTCTCTCCCTAGGCTCCTCTCTGTCACCAGCAATGTGTGTTTGCACTCACCAGTGATTTGGTGGGTTCCTGTATTCGTTCTAGTCCTGTCTTGTTTCAGTCCCAGGTGGTCTCCTTTGGTATTCCTAGTTGATCCGGGAAAGGAGAGGAGAGGAGAGAGACAGATCTGCTGCTGCTCATAGCCCCACCTCCGGAAGTCCAATTTATTATTATTATTTTTAACCAGAGCACTGTTCAGCTCTGGTTTATGGTGGTGGGGGGATTGAACCTGGGACTTTGGAGCCTCAGGCATGAAAGTCTGTTTGCATAACCATTATGCTATCTACCCTCCACCCTACTTGTTTATTTTTATAGAGTCTTAAAGATAAAAAAGGAGAGAGAAAGAGAGAGAGAGAGAGGAGACACCTGCACCACTGCTCTACCACTTATGAAACTTTCTTCCTGCTATTGTGGCCCAGGGGCTTGAACCTGAGTCCTTGCATATGGTAATGTGTGTGCTCTGTCTGACATGCCATCACCTGGCTCCTGCCCCACTATTACTGAAACTTTCCCCATTGTCATGCATAGGTGCATCCATGTGCTGACTGAGGTTTGAACCTGGGTCCTAGCACATGTCACCATATGTGCTCTATCAGGTAAGCTATCTCCTGGCCCTGTGCGTGGAATTTTAAGAGGCCTTTTTATCAATTCTGGCAGAGGTCACTGGAGTGCCTCTCTCCATAGCAGAAGTTTTCTGACCATGTGGGAAGGGGTTCCTGAGTCTGTAGGGGGAAGTATGTCCAGAAAGAAGCTTCTTGGTGGAATAGAAGCAAGAAGTTCATGACACCACCATTCCAGATCCCATCTCTTTCAGTTCAGAGTCAAGGAAATCCTACCAGAGTCTGTCCTCATCATCAGGACAGAAGGTAAGGGACTGAATTTAACAGCGAAGCAAATTTGGCTAGAGAGGAAATGAAAATTTTTTTGTCAAGGTGAGTGTGTCTTGGGTAAGCTGAAAACAGGGTGGAGTAAGGGAGGATGGGAGCATTCTGGGAGGGGGGCTGCCAAAGGGAGAGTGTGGATCTGGAATTATTAGAATGTTGATTATGTCCTCTTGATTGTTAATGAAATTCTTCACCTTGGATTTCTGGACCAGGGGGAAAGCTCCCAGAGCTCATTTTCCTGCTGATGAGAGCAAGAGAGAGGGCAGGAGGGGGCAGAAGACTCTCGGCTCAGGGAGAAATTAAATTCTGCCCAAACAAATGGGACTGGACAAGCCCAACCACTGCCACTGGCAGGCAGAGCCCTGGGTCATCCCAAGGGCCTCTGTGGAAATGGGATGGAGCCTGTGGGTGGGGAGTGACCCAAGGGTCCTGCTCTGGCAGCAGAGGAATCTAAGCCACTTTCAGGGTTGAGTGCATGCATGATCCAAGTTAATACCCATGTAGGGGCTGTTCCAGCAAACTCCCAAAAACCTTTGGAGGAAGTTGCTGTAGTGGTACCCATTCTACAGAAGAGGACACTGAGGCATAGAGCACAGAAGTATGCCCAAAGTCCTGCAGATGGTAAGAGGTGCCAGCCTTTCAGCCCAGCAGCCTGGCACCAACACCTATCCTTCAACAGATGAAATCCTGCCATCCTTCACTGTACCCCTGAGTTTCAGCCATGTCCCCTATAAGGTGGGATAGGTAGCAGTGTAACCATAAACTGCTGATAGGAGCCAGTTAGTTGTTGTTGGTCTTAAAAATGAAACAACAAAAATAGTTTTTCCCCCTTTTTTTTATTATCACTAGAGTTATTACTGGGGACCCATGCTTGCACAATGAGTCCACTGCTCTTGGCAGCCTTTTTTCTTTCCTTCTTTCTTTCTTTCTTTCTTTCTTTCTTTCTTTCTTTCTTTCTTTCTTTCTTTCTTGACAGGACAGAGAGAAATTGAGAAGGGAGGGGAGATAAAGAGGGAGAGAGACACCTATAGCATTTGCTTCACTGCTTGTAAAGCTTACCCCTGTAGGTAGGAACCAGAGACTTGAACCTGAGTCCTTGTGCACTAACTACACTATGTGTGCTCAACTAGGTACACCATCATCTTATCCCCCAAAATGAAAATGTTTCTAGTTTAAAAAAATTTAGTAGCAGCCTGGGAAATGAGGTTCTGAGTTTGGTCCCTGACATCATGTGCTGGAATGATGCTCTGATATTTTCTCTCTCATCAATCATTATTTATTTATTTATTTATTTTTAATTTATTTATTTAATCATGAAGATAGGAGAGAGAAAGAACCAGACATCACTCTGGTACATGCGCTGCAGGGGATTGAACTCAGGACCTCATGCTTGAGAGTCCAATGCTTTATCCACTTGGCCACCTCCCAGACCACTCAATTTTTTTTTTTGCCTCCACCATGAATCCACTGCTCCTAGAGGCCATTTTTTCCCTTTTGTTGCCCTTGCTGTTGTAAAGTTGTTGTGGTTATTATTATTGTTATTGTTGTTGGATAAGACAGAGAGAAATGGAGAGAGAAGGGGAAGGCAGAGAGGGAGAGAGAAAGATAGACACCTACAAACCTGCTTCACTGCCCATGAAGTGACACCCCTGCAGGTTGGGAGCTGGGGGCTCTAACCCAGATCCTTACGCTGGTCCTTGCACTTTGCACCACATGAACTTAACCTACTGTGCTACCGCTGGACCCCCAATCAATTATTTATTTATTTATTTATTTATTTATTTATTTATTTATTTATTTTACCAGAGCACTGATCAGCTCTGGCTTGTGGTGATACTGGGGAATGAACCTGGGGCCTTAGAGCCTCAGGCATGAGAATCTGTGGAAGCATTATGCTGTCTCCTCTGCCTTCAAATATTTTTTTTATTTTTAAAATGGAAACATTGACAAGACCATAAGATAAGAAGGGTACATTTCCACACAGTGTCCATCTCCAGAGATCCATATCTAATCCCCTCCCTTGATATCTTTCCTATTCTTTTTTTTTTAATGTTTTTAAATTATCTTTATTTATTTGATAGAGACAGTCAGAAACTGAGAGGGAAAGCGGTGATAGAGAGGGAGAGACAGAGAAAGATACCTGCAGCCCTGCTTCACCACTCGTGAATCTTTCCCCCTACAGGTGAGAACCAGGGGCTCAAACCTGGGTCCTTGAGCACTCTAACATAGGCGCTCAACCAGGTGCGCCACCACCTGGCCCCTCTTCCCTATTCTTTCTCCCTCTGGGATGATGGACCCAGGATCATTGTGGGGTGCAGAAGCTGGAAGGTCTGGCTTCTGAAATTGCTTCTCCATTGAACATGGGCTCCTTCAAATCTTTATAAGCATTTAAGATGGAAATGGCTTCCGTCTGGTGCCTTGGTCCCTGCCTCCTGGGGGGGGGGGGCAGTGTCCTTTCTTACCTTGTCACTGAGAACCTGTGGCATGTGGGTACCACTCTAGGCACAGGCAGAATCCACACTCTGTGGAGCATGCATTCTGCGAGGGAGGCAGAGGCTGGCCTCAAACACAAGCCCATTGTAATCTAGATTAGAAATAAGGAGAGTCATAAATTAAAACCAAACAGCAAGAGTACTGATGGGGAGGGTGGTAATTAAAATTGGGTGATCTCGGGGGCTAAGTGGTGGCACACCTAGTAGAGCAAACATGTTATTATAGGCAAAGATCTGGGTTCCAACCCCTGGCCCCACCTGCAGAGGGGAAGCTTCATAAATGGTGAAGCAGTGCTGCAGGTATTTCTCTTTCTCTCTCCCTCTCTGTTTCCCTCTTCTCTTTCATTTACTATCTCTATCAAAATAAGTAAATATTATTTTTTAAAGAGGTGATCTCTGCCCAGGAAGTGGTACAGTGGATGAAGAATTGGACTCTTATGCATGAGGTCCCGAGATTGGTTCCTGACATTGCATGTGCCAGAATGATGCCCTGGTTCTCTCGCCCCATCTCACTAATAAACAAAAATAAATCTTTAAAAAAAAAGATAAAATATGGTGATCAGAGAGAATCTTGAAAAGAAGATGGCTTGGAGCAGAATTGAAAAGTAAAGGAGAGAGCAAGGAACATTTGGGGTGGGGGTGAGGGTGAGGGGCAAAAGCATTCCAGGAAGAGGAAATAACAAATGCAAAGTGAAGAGGCTCTAAAATGGGACCATCTGGGAGTTTCAGGGCAACGCACACAGGCCTGGGTAGCTGCATTCACCAAGGGGAGGTGGCAGGACTCAGCATCACAAAGTAATAGGCCAAGCACAGATTGCATGTGAACATGCTGACCTTGGTAAGGACTGGCTTTTTATCAGACTGAGATAAGAATGCACCTGAGGGTTTAAGGCACAATCTGACTTCTGCTCTGACTGATGTGGAGAATAGACAATAGGGCTATAAGAGCAGAAGCAGAGAGAAGAGCCTGGAGGCTGTTGTAATAACCCTGAGAGAGTCCCCGAGGCTCGGCTCAGGGATGGAGTGCCAGTGGCAATGATGAGAGGCCTGATTTCAGTTGGATTATGAAGGTAAAACCAACAGGATGAGCTGGTGGATCAGAGATGGGGAATGTAAGACAATGAGGACAATCACAGGTGAATCCAAGGGTTTTGCCTTCACCGTCTTTCAATTCCCTCAAGACCCATCTCCTCCTTTTAAGATTGAGACCCATCTCCTCCTTTTAAAATCCAACTCCATCCTCTGTGCCCTCCTCTCAAGTCCTCCAGGACACCCTCTGTTCACAAGGTTCATCCAGGATCAACTACATCCAGCACTGTTTCTACCCACTGTCCAGGGCTTTGCCTTTCAGAACCCAGCACAGAGGTCATTTGGTGTAGGTGCTTGATCCAGAGTATAAACCTGCTTTGTGGACTTCTGGGAATCCCCAAGTTTCTATCCAGCTCTGAAATTCCTGTCACACCTCTATTCACCTTGGTAGCCCTTCCAACTTCTTGGCTTCTCCTTTTTTTTTTTTTTACTTCATTTATTCTTAAAAATTTATTGTCTTTATTTATTGGATAGAGACAGCCAGAAATCAAGAGGGAAGGGGAAGATATGGAGGAAGAGAGACACCTGCAACACTGCTTCACTACTTGCAAAGCTTTTCCCCTGCATGTGGGGACTGAGGGCTTGAACCTGAGTCCTTGCGCATTGTAACGTGTGCTCAACCAGGTGTGCCACCACCCGGGCCCCTCCCCCACCCCCAGTTTTTCTTTTTTTCTACCAGGGTCATCGTTGGGGCTCTGTGCCTACACAGTGAATTGACCACTCCTTGCAGCCATTATTTCATTTTTAAAAAATTATTGGTTGTCTGGGAGGTAGCACAGTGGATAAAGCATTAGATTCTCAACCATGAGGTCCTGAGTTCAACCCCTGGCAACACATGTACCAGAGTGATGTCTGGTTCTTTCTTCTCTCTCTCCAACTATCTTTCTCATGAATAAATAAATAAATTCTTTTTAAAAATTATTGGTGCCAGGTGGTAGCACAATGGGTTAAGCGCACATAATGCATAGAGCAAGGACAGTATAAGGATCCTGGTTCAAGGCCCTGGATCCACACCTGCAGGGAGTCACTTCACAAGTGGTGAAGCAGGTCTGCAGGTGTCTCTCTCTCTGCCTCTCTGTCTTCCCCTCCTCTCTCAGTTTCTCTCTGTCCTATCCAACAACAACAACAGCAATAACAATAACAACAAGGGCAACAAAAATGGGAAAAATGGCCTCCAGGAACAATGGATTGGTTGTGCAGGCACTGAGTCCCAGTGATAATCCTGGAGGCAGTATATATTATGATGATAGAGACAGAGAACTAGAGGAGAAAGAGGAGGACAGAGGGGTAGAGAAAGGGAGATACCTATAACCTGTTTCACTGCTTGAGAAGCTTCCCTCCTGCTGTTAGGAACTTCTTGGCTCCTAATTTTGTCTCCTAGAACTAGCCCTTCTCTCTGATCTACCCCTCTGATCTTCCCACACCTCCTTTAGATCTCAGAGCACTACCATCCCCAGGAAGCCTTCCTTGACTTGCCATTCTGGATGAAGTCCCACCATTCCAGCCCTGAGTTTCTGCTATGCTGGCAAGCCTATCTTGCCTCTGTGATTGTTTGATGGAAACCTGTTTCCCCACTGAACTGTAATCTCTACAAAGTCAGGGGTCCACCTGCTTCCCCAGGAACAGATAATTCACCCAAAAAGACATTCAGTGAATCTGACACCAAAGCCTTGGGCTTTAGGTAAATTAACTTTCTTTGACCTAAAGCCTTCGGTTGCTAAGTGAATACATGTCACATAGCAGGTACTTGACACATATTTATATTGTGGGAATAAATCAGTCAGTGGATCAGAATTCCCCTGTAAGGCCTTGGACATGTGACAGTCTTTGAGACTCAGTTTCCCTACATGTAAGGTTGGGCAGAAGAGCAACAAATTCATGAATTGTGAGAAATGAAAGCTGTGAGGCATGCTGCTCAATAATTGTTCCTCCAGTTCCTGTTCTAACAATTACCACCGTACAACTCCCCTGCCTCCCCTCCCCTCCCCCACCTCCACAGCCCTCCCTCCCTTCCTAAGGACTCCCAGTTGTGGAATCACCATAGCCTCCAAACATACCTCCCCATTCTCCCCCAAGATCCCCAGATTTGCCACTGGTTACATATTGATCCTGTTTAACTTTCCCAGTGGATGATAAACATGAAATTAAAATGACTTCCTGGAATATTAATGTAGTAAATGGCCCTATTAAAAGAAAGAAAATACAGCTGAGAAAATTCGCTCTGATGTAGCATTTCTGCAGGAGGCTCATTTATCTGCAGCTCAGACTCTTGAAATGAGATTCTGAAGGTTTCTCTGATGTCTCTTATTTTTCCCTCACCCAGAATTTAAACAGAAAATAGAATCACAAGCTGGTGTCATAAAAATGTGGGCCTTTTCCCTTCTCAACCCCAAAAGCAAATGAAAACAGGGCTGAGTAGATGTCAGTCTCTGCAAACACCAGCTGAGGACACAGCTGCCTCTCTCAATCTCCCTGGACTGAGCCTTTGGGGCCTGGTCCCTGCTGCCAGGCCCACCTTGCAGGAACAGAGGGGACACTGCTGTACTGCTGCCACCACCTGCCCGCTTGCTGCTTCATATCTTGTGATAAGCTCTTGGACAAGGTGCTTCACCTATTTCAGGCTCAGTTTTCACATCTATACAATGGGGATTCTGGTAACCAAGTAAGAAAACTGTTATAAAGGTCCAGTGAGTTCATGTATCTAACGTATGATAGATCCATCAGGATTGCTAGTGTTAGTTACTATTACTACAAAGAATAATGTTCTTACATTCAGTCCTAGGTACTATTACTACAAAGAATAATGTTCTTACATTCAGTCCTAGGCTGAGATGTCACATCAGCCAAGAACCCTTTCCACATTCCAGGAGGTAGCACCGCAGGTAGATTACTGACTCATATGCATGAGATTGCAGGTTTGATCCCCCTGCACTGCACAAGTTGGAGTGATGTTCCAGTTCTTTCTCAATAAATAAGTGAATGGATGAATAGATAAAGACACAAATAAACAAATAAATGTTTTTTTAAAAGAGGCCTTCATGCCTGAAGCTCCAAAGTCCCACGTTGAATCCCCTGCACCACAGCTGAGCAGTGTTCTGGTCTCTAGCTCTCTGTACCTCTCTTGCATTAAAAATAAAATAAATAGGGGAGTCCAGTGGTAGTGCAGTGGGTTATGTGCATGTGGTGCAAAGTGCAAGGACCGGCGTAAGGATCCTGGTTTGAGCCCCCAGCTCCCCACATGCAGGGGAGTCGCTTCACAGGTGAAGCAGGTCTGCAGGTGTCTGTCTTTCTCTCCCCCTCTCTGTTTTGCCCTCCTCTCTCCATTTCTCTCTGTCTTATCCAACAATGACACCAGTAACTACAAGAATAAAACAACAAGGGCAACAAAAAGGGAATAAATAAATATTTTTAATAAAATAAATAAGATATATTTTATTAGTGATTTAACATTGATTTACAAAATTAAAAGACAACACGGGTATAATTCTACACCTTTCTCACCATCTTCCACATTCCTATTCCCTGCATTAGAAACTGTAGTAGTGGGAGTCGGGCGGTAGCGCAGTGGGTTAAGCGCACGTTGTGCAAACCGCAAGGACCGGCATAAGGATCCCAGTTTGAGCCCCGGGCTGGCTCCCCACCTGCGGGGGAGTCACTTCACAGGTGGTGAAGCAGGTCTGCAGGTGTCTATCTTTCTCTACCCCTGTCTGTCTTCCCCTCCTCTCTCCATTTCTCTCTGTCCTATCTAAAAAAAAAAAAAAAAAAAAAAAAAACTGTAGTAGTTCTCCCAAGCTCACAGATATGGGTTGATTTATTTTTATATCTATCTATCTATCTACATATATATTAAATAAAATATGATTAAATAATAAATAAGGCCTAGGGCTGGGTAGTGGCATACCCAGTTCAGTGCACATGTTACAATGTGCAAAGGCTCAGTCCCCACTTGCAGAGCGGGAAGCTTCACAAAAAATAAAGCAGTGCTGCAGGTCTCTCTCTCTTTCTCTCCCTCTGTATCTTCCCCCTTCCCGTTTGATTTCTTTCTGTCTTTATCCAATAAATAAATAATGTTACACAACATAATTATAAAAAGGAAACAAAAAAAATAAAAGAGACCTTTCCTAGGATGATCATGTGCCTTCTCTAGGCTGCCAGAGCCTTGAATTCCCTCATCCCAGCCTGTCTGTCTGCCTGTCTGTCCCTCCCCCGCCCCTCTCTCTCACACACACACACACACACACACACACACACACACACACACACACACACACACACACACTGCCTTTGCCAGCAGCCTGCCTGCTCCATGGGGCTAGCCTGCATCTTGCTCCTGCCTGTATCCCTCAACAGGGGGTAGAAGCTGAATATCTTGGGGCCAGAGTCAAGGTGCTGGTGGTGGATGTCCCTGTGCCCCCAACATTGTGGGCAGAGTGTGATGTGGCATGGGGATGCCGCCAGTCATCTTGCTCCTCCAGGCTGGGACTCCCCTGCTCACTCCTGCCCAGAGTCTTATCAGCAATTTCTGCTGAGGCCTTGGGTGGCCATGCCTGGATTTGGTTCTGTTGGCAGGTGGAGGGTACTGCATGCTCTCAGTCCATTCTGAGTCTTTCCAGTGCCCCTGGAAAGATCTAGGGAGGCCATGATGTCCCCAGTCTGACAAAACCATTCTGACCTTTTCGCTCTGCCAAAGGGCTCAGGACCCCTGTATTGGGACCACAAGAGTAACCCCACCCTCCTGGCAGCCTGGCCTGTCACAGACATTCTGAATCATTCATATTCTAAAACCAGTCTCTCTCTCTCTCTCTCTTTCACACACACACACACACACACACACACACACACACACACACACACACAATCACTGTTGTCCACAGCCATAGGACTCAAGAAAGCAAAGCAACCCCTGTGGGCAAGGGGTGTGGGTAGGGGTCTGAGGAAGGTCAGCTTGCCTGTGGGGGTGTTGTCCTCTGAAGACCCCTCCCCAGTCAGCCCATGGCACCCTAACAGGAAAATGAGAAGCTGGAGCACAGGGGTTAATTTGGGGGAAAGCAGCAGCTGCTTGAAACAGTGAGGGCGGCCCTGGGGCAGGAGCTGCTCCTGCTGAGATAATGATTATAAGGGATGCTGGGACTGGGGGGCATCAGCATACACCCCCAAGCTTGCACACCTCCCAGATGCCCTTCTGCTCAGACAAGTTATCTGGGCATGAGCGTGTGCGCGTGCGCGCACACACACACACACACACTTGTCACCATCTGGGCATAAGACACAGTCCCTTACACACAATTACACAAGCACTACAGTTGCTTCCCATGTTTGAGTATAAACTCATTTAGAGACACAAGCTGCAGGCATTCAGGCCTGACTCACACACACATGCACACACACACACATACACACACACTACAAATATGTTCTACCTTTCCAGTCTGTGTGTCAGTCTGACTCAGCCAAAGTGATCTGGTCACCACACAAAGACAGAGGATGCCTGTAAGTGAGCAGTCTTGGGCACAGGTGGGGGTATGGGGCTTCCAGCAGAGCCCCAGGAACTAATAACTAGTGAGCGGACATGGGACTTAGTCAGCCTTCTGATTCCTGGAAGCCATGCCTGCAATGGTATCACATGCAAAAAACCCAGCCAGGTCCCACATTATTAAATAGAATCTCTATATAACCATATGAGCCAAGCAGCTCTGCAATTGTTATACTGCTGTATTTTGTAGACATGCAATTAAGCATTCATTATTAGTGA
The DNA here is from genome assembly GCF_950295315.1 of Erinaceus europaeus. NCBI lineage: Eukaryota > Metazoa > Chordata > Mammalia > Eulipotyphla > Erinaceidae > Erinaceus > Erinaceus europaeus. The sequence goes on from NC_080163.1 coordinate 47,044,020, forward strand.
TTTCTTCACATTTTTCCCTTTAAAAATATTTTATTTGTTTACTTAATGGATAAAGACAGAGAAATTGAGAGGGAGGGGGGAGGTAAAGATGGAAGGAGAAAGAGAGACATCTGCAGTACTTCTTCACCACTCTCAAGGCTTCTCTCCTGCATTTTGTAACATGTGCACTCAGGGCTGGGCAGGGTGGTGGTGCACTCAGTAGAGCATATGTGTTCAGTGTGCAAGGAACCCGGTTTAAGCCCCCAGTCTCCAGCTGTGGGGGGAAAGCTTCATGAGTAGTGAAGCAGTGTTGTAGGCGTCTCTCTTTCTCTTCCCTTCTCTACCTCCCTCTTCCCTCTAAGTTTCTCACTATCTCTATCCAATAAAGAAATAAGATGTAAAGATCAGAAGAGCAAACACAAGTAGAACCTGAACTGGAATTGGCATATCGCACCAAAGTAAAAGACTCTGGGGTGGGTGGTGGGGAGAATACAGGTCCTTCAGAGGACCTAGGGGGGATTGTATTGTTATATGGAAAACTGAGAAATGTTATACATGTACAAACTATTGTATTTACTGTCAAATATAAAACATTAATTTCCCAACAAAGAAATTTTTTTAAAAAAGGATATTACATTTTAAACTTAGATAAAAAAAAAAAAGAAATAAGATGTAAAAAGATACATGCACTTAACCAGGTGTGTCACTGAATGCCCCCATTTTCTTCATTTTTACATGATTACTCTTCATATCTGGAGTCATATGTTCACCAGATCTCTTAAGAGCCTTAGACCTTGGGTCTTGTGCTTAAGTGCTGGATGGGAAACTGGTAAGAGAAGTGGTGGGCATGAAGGCGGGGTAAGGAGAACGTTGCCACAGCTAACGTGGTAGACCAGGGGCATGTGGGCAGGAGAGCTCCTCTGAGGCCAGGACCCAACTTGATGGTCACTAGTCATTTCTCCCTGGAAGCTGGGCAAATGTTAGATGAGGGTGATAGCTCTGCAGCTTCCATGCCTGGTTAGTACACCGTGAGCAGAGCACAAGCACTGGGGGGCACACTCTACACTGACCAGTGCACATCCACTACCTGGACACAAGGCCCAATAGGCTTGCACCACCCAGCACCCAGCATACGCTTGATAGGCTTGCTCTCAATTGAATGGACCCCCCCCAGACTTTAACTTAGGCAGATACCCCACAAAACACCCAGACTCGCCTGGAGCAGGAGGGATCCCAGGACATAGTTGCTTCTGGACTCACCAGGCTGACACTTGAAAGCACAGAGGGACACACCCATGTGCACAATTCCAGACACTTACATGTGACACCCTCCTGCCCCCTTCCTTTCACACCTTCCCACACTCATTCCTGTCCTGTCATGGGGAAACAGAGCATCCCAGCCCTGCAGAGCCCAAGGGGCCTGATTAACAGGAAATTCTACGAATGCCAATTAGAACAAAGTTTACTGAACAAATTGTTTGCAGTTGTGCCCCGGAACCATCATGAATTTTAATCTTGAATTGATTTGCACTGATGGGAGGTTTGCAGATGCCAGGGCCTGTCCTGCCTGCTGCCCCTCCCACCCACCTGTGAGGAGTCATCTGCAGCTTTCCCCTCCTGGGCCACAGACTTCAGCCTGGGATCAACTTGCCCAGTCATGCCCTGAAGTGTCCAAGTGGCCTAAGAAGATGGGCAAAGGTTTTAGGAACACCGATGGGCAGATCATTCAACTAGCAGAGCTCAGGACTTGCACGCCTGAGGCTCCTGGTCCCATTCTTGATGATGAATGTACTTGAGTGATGCTCTGGCTTTTCTCTCCCGCTCCTTATCATGTGAAACTTTGGGTCTAATCTAATATGGGGGAATATATATGAGTTTTGATAATGCACAGAATATACACATGGGATGTGGATGAGGTCCCTAATCCCCCCCCAATTAATAGTAGAAAAAGGAGAGAGAGAGAAGCAGAGCATCAGTCTGGTACATGCAATACCAGAGATTGAACTCAGGACCTCATGCTTGAAAATGTAGCTTTTTTTTACCATTTACATTTTACCATTACACCGCCTTCCAGGTCATATGGACCCTAAATGTTTCAAAATTAACTTGTTTATATGAGAGTGGGGAGAGAGAGGGGGCAACCAGAGCATCACTCTAGTATATATGATGCCAGTGATTGAATCTGAGACCTCATGCTTCATTGTCCAACACCTTATCCACTGCACCACAGGGCCCTGTATTTTTTAGAACTCTGGTAATCTGGTGAGGCCCTGGAACTTCTGAGGTCAGACTCAAAAGCAAGGGCACAGACATGGCTATCGGCACAAATGTAGCAGAGATGCAGAGATGGATACAGATATTGTAATAGTTCTAATAATTCCTCAATAATTTCATATGTGTATAAAACTTCAGTCTGAAAGACCTCTGTCAGAGACCAGGATAGTGAGATAAGTCAGAAAGAGAAGGATAAATATGGGATGATCCCATTCATAGACAAAAGTTGAGAAATACAATGCAATGAGTACCACCTCAGCATGCTTCACTTCAGACTGTGTCCAGAGACATCAGGCATGGAATGTCAACCCTTCACTCTCATTACTCAGGTGAGACCTTTCCTTTCACAGTGTTCTCTAATTCCATTCCAGGTGGTTCACTTCCTAACAAAGTCCTAAAACTTAGATATAGACCAGGTCCCATGAGACAGAGCATATGTTTACATAAATTAGGGCAAAATATATACCTGAAAACAAAAGTACACAATAGTCTGTAGTGAGTCAGTATGAAGTTCATAATGAAATAGTGTCTACTTAGAGTTAGATACACTCCTAACCTACTTCCTATCACAGTTTCCTCACTCACTCCAATGCTAACCTTATCAAAGCAAGGACTGCAAAAGCTGAATACGGGCAAGAGACTGGCATACTTTAACGATGACGCTTTAGTCACTATTAGGCCACCCCATCAATTGGGGCCCTAATAGGGAAGTCCTGAGATTCCCAAACAGACATGATGGGCCTAGACCTTGAATAAATCCCTCTCTCTATTGTTATTGGTCATTCATATCAGGAACAACATAATAGATCCCCTTTGTGGGCCCCCATAAGACCTTGCCCTCAACTTGGATCAATCAACAATGGTAGAGAATCTTTCATCCTCCAAAGGGAGGCTGGGCAATATACTCCATGCTACACCTGAGGAAGATGGGTCCTGATATTGGAATGTTCCTACTCATGACCACAGAATGTGAGCTCAGATCTACAGGGATGCAGAGGTCACATAGGCTCTTAAGCTGAATATGGGCCTCAGATCACATCAAATCAATGGGGTTTACAGTCAACAATATTTATACCCCTTTCCCATATTTGGGAGCTACTCTCTTCCCTGATCCAGCTTTCTGGTCCTTCTGCCAGCCATGACATCATCTTCCCAGACAATAATTAGGATCCACCTGCATATCAGATTTCAGACTCAGGCAAACAAACAAACAAACAAAAAACCACTAGTATAGCCACAAGCCCTTTGGAATATAACTAAAATTTGCCTACTCGCTATCTACAAAACAGAGACCCCTCCCCCAACTCTTCATCTGCACTATTCCAGCCTTTAGGTCCATGATTGGTCAACAATTTGTCTGGCTTTGTATGTTAACTCTCTGGTCAACCACCAGGTTCCAGATACTAGCATGATGCTAACCAGACTTCCCTGGACAGACAATCCCACCAATGTGTCATGGAGCTCCACTTTCCCAGAGCCCTTCCCCACTAGGGAAAGATAGAGGCAGGCTGGGAGTATGGATTGACCTGTCAAGGTCCATGTTTAGCAGGGAAGCAATTACAGAAGCCAGACCTTCCACCTTCTGCATCCCACAATGATCTTGGGTCCATACTCCCAGAGGGATAAAGAATAGGAAAGCTATCAAGGGAGGGGAATGAGATGTGATAGAGAGTTCTGATGGTGGGAATTGTGTGGAGTTGTACCCCTCTTATCCTATGGTTTAATCAATGTTTCCTTTTTATAAATAAAAATAAATAAATAAATGAAAAAAGTTGAGAAATAAGAGCAGCAGGAGAAACACAAAGCAGAACTTGGACTGAGTTTGATATATTGCACTAAAGTAAAGGACTCTGGTGTGTGTGTGGGGGGGGTGTTAAGGTCCTGGTGCCTGATGGTGGAGGAGGACCTAGGTGGGGAGTTAGAATGCTTTGCAGAAAACTGAGAAATTTTATTCATGTACCAATACCTATATTTACTGTTGACTATAAACCCCTAATCCCCCCCAATAATTTTTTTAGAGAATCCCTGCCAGATCTGTACCCCATCTCCTCACCTCACATTTGTCAACCCCTGATGCAGCTACATTCCCTTCCAGCCTCAGGGCCTTTGCACATTCTGTTCCTCTATGTGGCGTTGACCTAGTTAATACCTACTCAACTGGTCTCAGTCCAGGTGTCATTTCTTCATAGAAGCTTCTTTGTCTCTGCTTTGACCAACTGCTCCCATCTTCCTGCCATTAACTGTGTTCATGACCCTTTCATCATTGGAGGATAAGACCTTTGAGAGCAAGTACTGTGTTTGGTTTTGCTTACCTGTGAATCTCCTGTACATAGCACAGGGCTTGCCCACTAGTCTGCAAGAAGTCAATCTTTGCCATAATTTTGTGTGGCAAACCACTTTTCCAGACTGGGGACTGGAGTTTGAGTTGATTTGACTAGGCTCTGCTCTAGCCTGTTGGTGCAGATTGGCTCCATGTGTCTCTCATTTTTGTTGAACTGCTGCTGCCTGCAATATATATATCCTTCCTTCTGGAAAAAAAGTGCAGGTTTGAGAGAGCATGCCTGACCACACATATATCCTTTGGGCAAAGTCCTGAGGCCATGGTGAGGGGATAAGTGTGGGAGAAACAGTGAGGAATTGAGACCAACTGAAACGACCACTTGCTCAATAAATATTGTGGCTTGGAATATAGCAGTTGCTCTGTGCCAGGCATAATGTTAAGCACCTTCTATACATTAGTCTATTTAATCCTGAGTCAACCCTGTAAGCATTATTAACCCCATTAAGATTTCTTAATTGAAAAAAATGAAACCTACACAAAGCTAGCAATTCACATAGTACCAACTGCAACTAAAGACAAGGAGTTCCTCTTCCCACACCCAGCCCAGCCCAGTTCCCTGGAGGGAAGCCCTGTTCTGCTTGTTTTGACTTTCTGATATAGTGGAATCATCTGCAAAAACACACATACATATATGAAGCATCCTTTTTCGACTTGGTGTATCCTCTATTAAAACGGTCCTACCTCTTGGTCTATTCTGAAATTTTTTATGTAAGTTTGAGACTGGCAACGTAACTCACTTGGATTGTGTGTTGTTGCTTTGCCATTTGAGTGATCCAGGTTTGATCCTGACCCCACTGCATTAAAGGAAGCTTTGGTGCATGTGGTCTCTTTCTCTCTCTCTCTCTCTCTCGATATCTATCTGAAAAAAAAATCATCCAGAACAATGACAAAAGAATAAGAAAAATAAGTAAATAAAAATATGAGCTTGTGTATCTAACAAGATGTGTTTTTTATATGTGTTTATTTTGAAAGGGAGGGGAGTGCAGAGGAGGAAGCAAAATATCACTCTGGCACACATGGGGCCAGGGATCAAGACAAGAACCTCACACATGAAAGTTCTGCCCCCAGTCCACTGTATCACCTCCCCAGGCACTACTTTTTTTTTTCTTACACAAGAACTATGTCTTGGAGCTCCTTCCTTTTCAGTTGATTTGATCTACATTGTATTTTCCTTCTCTCCTTTTTTTACAGATGAGGAGATCTGGGCTTAAAGTTGAGAAACTGGCTGGAAGTGTTACAACTGGGAAAGGGCAGGTCTGAAGTTGACTTTTACTTCTGTTTGACTTCAGAGCCCAGCCCTGCTCATAGGTGCTGTGCTATTGGCATGGCTGGGAACTCTACAGGGACCCCAGCAGAGGAAGACCAGACTCAGAAACCCTCAGAGCTCCAGCTGGGAGTTCTCTCAGGGTGGGGGTTGGGATGATGGCAGCAGAGGCACTCAAGGTGCTATAACCACCCAGAACCATCTGGGGAGTGAAGAGTCCTGGTCTGAGAAGTGAAGCCCTTGGCCCTGAGACTTCCCACGCTCCTCCCAACCCCAGCACCTGCTGTAGACAGCCCACCCGATCCCTTTGCCTTCCATACCTCTGTAGAAGACAATGCTTTAGTCAGGGAAATAGGGGTCCAGGGCCATCACTAGTTGTCTTTCTAACTTACTTTAAGCCTTTGGGCAAGGCACTTGTCCCTTCTGAGAAAGAAGGAAAGTTCCCATCCCCTCATTCAGAGAAAGCAGGGAGGCACCACTGAAACCCCAGAGCTTGAAGGCGTGAAAGCCACAGCCTGACTGATTTGTAGCTATGGGTGCAAGCTCTCAGACTTAGGGTTGGGGTGTTCTGGTCCCCATCCCCCTGTTCCCACCCCTCCTGCTGGATTCTGTCCTGGGGACTATTCAGAACTCAGCCTCTGGCTGGCTGCCTTGGGGAACAGACCAGGTCAAGGGTTCCAATCCAGCTTCTGCCACTTCCTGCCTCTGGGACCTGGGGCTTTGTTAAAAGTAGTTATAGTAGATTAAACTCTTAATATGTTACAGATGTGAGCAATCCTGCCTCATTTAACTTCCCTGGCAGTTCTGTGAAGCCAATAATGCTACTTCTGGTTCACATGAAAAACAGGAAGACGCAAAGAGTTTGACTTCCTCAAGGCCAGAAAGGAAGAAAGCAAAATGATTTCACTCATCTGAGTGCATACTACAAAGATAAATAAATAATAAATAAATAAATAAAATTATTGTTTTCTTCTAGTGGTTATCTGTCATGTCACATTTCAGTAAGAAGACCATGTAAAGGACTACCGAGCCTCCCCCTCTTGCATTATCTCTCTGCCCTCAGAATCTTCCTGTGGCTCTCCAGCTCACAGCCTTTCCTCCCACCCAGCCTTGAAGCTCTGGTCAAGGGTGCCACTTCCACCTGCCAGCTCATTAGCTAGACACACACACACACACACACACACACACACACACACACACACACACATCAGTAATAGCTAAAGGGCCCTCTCTAAAGACTGGGTTCCCCAAGCACCCTTGTTAGAAGCCCAAAAGAGACATGCAAAACTGTCTCCTCAGACACACCTCTCTTTTTTTTAGTATGATATAGGGGAGTGACCTTAGGATTTCACATGAGTTATACTGCTGAGTGACCTGCATGAGTTATACTGCATGAGTTATACTGCTGAGAGAGAGAGACTACAGCACCAGAACTTCATCCAGAGCCATACCACAGCCTGTGAGGTGCCAGCCTTTCACCTGGGTTGAGTATGTGGCAGGTGCTAACCCCACCCATTGAGCTACCTCTCTGGCCCTAGATATGTGTTGCTTATTCTAAGCCACATCACACCATATCTCCAGTATTCTCAACACTTGCTTCTCCTCTTTACCATCTTCAGGAATGCCTCTGCCTGGCACTGCAGATATCCTTTCTGTTTCTCCTCAAAAGCTGCAGAAAGTGGTCACTATCCCTATTCTTGAACAAATGAGGAAACTGAGGCCCAGAGCTGTTAGGTCATTTGCCCAAGGTCACATGGTATTTAATGTCAGAGCCCAGTCGGTTATAATTGTTGTTTTGGCCGCCAGCATTATTGCTGTAGCTTGGTGCCTGCTCAAATCTATTGCCCTTGGTTGTCATTGTTTTCTCTAGAGGGTGAAAGAGACAAGAGAGAGGAGAGACACTTGCAGCTCTTCTCCATCACTCATGAAGCTTCCGCCTACAGGTGAGGGACCAGGGGCTTGAATCTGGGTTCACGTGCAAGGTAATATGTGTGCACTCTAATGGCTGTGCCCCCACTGGGCCCCAGGAGCCCATCTCTTATCCCCAGATACTATATTTGGTCTCAAAGACAGACTCAAATAAGGTGGGGGCTGTGTAACTTCTTCAGAAAATCATGGCAATACAGTGGAGCCCTTCTGTCATTTTGATAGTAGCTTTTCCTTCACGCTTAGTAAAGGCGCTGCAATTACTGTGGCCACCTCTGGCAAGAGGAAATTTAAGGAAAGACAGAATCATAGGATGTCAGGCTGGTAGAGACCTAATGCCACACCTCTCAGCTCACAGGTGGGGAGAAAAGAAAAAAAGGTTCACAAAGTGCTGAGGTTTTCCCCACTGACCTGGAAGCAGCCATCTTAATCTATGACTCAGGTTCTCTTGATATTTTCCCCATGTTCTCCTGCCTAAGCCGTGTCCTTTGCAAGCGGCCTAGTTGCTGCTTTGGTAGATTTCCATTTTGAATTTCAGCTCTCTTACTGGCAAGCCCCTGGGAGCCTCCTGCTTCCTTTCATTTCTTATGTCTTTAAAGAAAGCTCTCCTTGCCTGAGCTCCCTCCTCTGGATGTTGTCCTTTGGAGCTGGGTCTCTCTCCCTCCTTCTTTCTTCTCCCTCTTCCCACCCAAGCATCTTCCCTCTTCACATTCAGCCAGGGGAAAAGGACCCCCAGCCCCAAGTGCCCCCACCTCAACCACAGCCTTCAGTCCAGTTGCTGGGTGAAGGCTCTGGGGCTGTCTGACTGCACTGCAGCGCCTGGAGCCGCAGCTTCTCCCCCTCTCTCAGGGTTGCTGGAAGATTATTAGATAATTTTCAAATTTGTAAAGCGCCTTAAGCTCCTCGGAGGAAAGGTGGTATATGAGTGTAATAACAATAACAATCCTATCTGTCAGAGCCATTGAGAAAATGAATCTTGTTATCCTCGGGAAGCAGCGGTAGGAACCTCAGCAAGAAACAGGAAAATAAAGCATGGGGTGCAGCCTCCCAACCAATCAAAGGAAGGGAAAGCACCAATGGGGGCCAGGGTGGCAGGCAAGACCCCCTCCCCCCACCCTGGGCTCAGTGCTGGCAGGAAGGGGCTCTCAGAAAGTCACCCAAATTGCCTCTGATGCTCCACCAATTAAAATGACTTTAGGACAAGTTGAAATCAACTTAGGGAGCAAAGTAGTCTGGTTTCTGAAACCCTCCAAGGCAGCAAGAACTGTGAGTGTCTGGGCAGGTTGTCACTCACTCAGGAGTAATGATGGGAAAATCCATCAGGGGAACGTGATGGAGTTTGGTGAATTAGTGAGGATGTTTACACTTCGAGCTGCGAGCTGAGTGGGGTTTTTGACATGTGTGGCAGCTTCACTCCTAATGAGGTTCTCAGACTCGCCACTCACCCAGGCTGGAGTCACTGCGACTTCAAGTCCATCCATCTCACTCTTTGGGTGGTGGCAAAAGGCAGGGGTGGTGCAGGTGTCAGACAGGACTGGACTTAAATTCTGGCTCTGTCGCCACCTGCCCTATGACCTTGGGCACAGCATGACATTTCCCCAAGTCAATTTTCCTACATGTCAAACCCACACAGCAGTAACACCCAGTGCATGATGCTGTTGTATGGGAAAGTAAGACAAGCTGTACACATGCCTACGGGTACGTTGCTACCAGGGTCATCACTGGGGCTCAGTGTCTGCATAAAGCCATGGTTCCTGGAAACATTTTTTTTTGCCTCCAGGGCTATCACTGGGGCTCAGTGCCTGCACTACGAATCCACTGCTCCTAGAGGCCTTTTTTTTTTTTTTTTCATTTTTGTTGTCCTTGTTGATATGGCTGTTGTAGTGATTATCATTATTGCTGTTGTTGTTGGGAAGGACAGAGAGAAATCAAGAGGGAGGGAAGACAGAGAGGGGGAGAGAAAAATAAACACCTGCAGACCTGCTTCACTGCCCGTGAAGTGATTCCCCTGCAGGTGGGGAGCCAGGGGCTCAAACCAGGATCCTTACGCAGGTCCTTGAACTTCACGCCATGTGTGCTTAACCTGCTGTGTTCCTGCTCAGACCCCCTTTTTTCTTTTTCTTTCATTTTTTTCTTTTCCCTTTCACTAGAGGGTGAGAGAGAGAGAAAGAGAGTAGATAAGTGAGTAGGAAAGTAAGTAAGACTGCTCCACTGCTTGTGAAGTTTAGCCCCCTTCAGGTGAAGATTAGGGGCTTGAACATAGGTCCTGACACATGGTAATATATGTGCTCAACCAGGTGAGCCACCACCTAATATATATATATAAATTTATCACTTCCAGATAGCAATACACTCAATAGAGGTATTCAGGTTACCATATACAAGGATTCAGGTTCAAGACCATGGTCACCATCTGCAGGGGGGAAGCTTCACAAGTGGTAAAACAGGTCTGCAGGTGTCTCTCTTTCTTTCCATCTCTATCTTCCTTTCCCCCCCTCAATTTCTCTCTGAATCTGCCCAGGAAAAGAAAAAGTGGTCACCAGGAGTGGTAAATTTGTTGTGCAGGAAAAGAAGCCCAGTGATAACTCTAACGACAATAAAAATAATAAAGCAAAAAAGAGAAGATGAAAGAGGACAAGACACCGCAGCTTCAAAGCTTCCCCCAGTGAACCTAGGTTTCATGCATGACAAAGCAGTCACCCTCCCAGGTGAGCTACCTTGTCTGCCTTCTTTTGGGCCTTTATTCATCTTCCCAAGACCAGCATGGTCATCAGAAGAAAGGAAAAGTCAAGTTCATATCTTGTTACCTAGGGTATCTATTCCCCCATGATCCAAGAGGGGACAGAGAAGATAGAGTTGGGTGGGAAAACAATGTGCTGCTCAAATCCTGATGCCATATCCTGCTGGTTATGTGACCTCAAACAAGTCACTTAACCTTTCTAGGCCTTGAATTTTTTAATCTGCAAAATGGAGATAATGGTACAACTTGTCTCTATGTTTCTGAGAGGAATTTCTAAGCATTTTGAGCAGAGAAGAGGGTATCTGGAAGATAGGACCCAGGAGGGAGGACCAGAACAGACAGTGATGGGGAACAGGGACTCAAAAGACCAAGGGGAGGGGGTAGACTTGAGGTAGTCTGCCATAAAGGAAATAGCTCAATTGCTAGAGCACAGAACTTGCATGCTTGAGGCTCCTGGTTCAAACCCTGGTGCTACATGTAGCCAAGTGATGCTCTAACTTTGCTCTCTCTCTCTCTCTCTCTCTCTGTCTGTCTGTCTCTCTCATCTCATCTCATATGAAATAATTATTAAAATAAAGAAGTCTGGGAGGTTGTGCAGTGCCTAGAGCATCAGACTCTCAAACATGAAGTCCTTCCTGAGTTAGATCCCTAGCATCATGCCAAAGTGATGTTCTGGCTCTCTGCCTGCCCCCTTATCTCCCTCTCTCAATAAATAAATAATACTTTGTAATATTTATTTATTTATAATAATGAAATACAGAGGGAAAGAGAGATCACTCTGGCTAATGGTAATGCTGGGGGCTGAACCTGCAATCTCAGAGCTTGAGGCATGAAAATCTTTTGCATAACTACTGTGCTGTCTCCTTAGCCCCCTTCTTTTTTTTTGAATAGTGACACATAATTTTCAGTTACCGTCTTTTTTTTTTCTTTTATAAGAAGTGGTTGGAATATGGTACAGAAGGTAGTACATCAGACCTGTGTACAAGGTCCCAAGTTCAATCCCTGTCAGAGTATGCTCTGGATATCATTCTCTCTCTCTCTCCTCTTTCTCCATTAATAAATAAAAATAACTTTGCAAGGAAGAAAAGAAACTTGGGACAGGAAAGTAGAAAGCCCCCCTAAATCTATGGGCTAAGCTTGCTGGAACTATGCCAGTGGAAATGACATAGCCTCATGGAAGACTCTGGTCAGGCTGAAAACAGGCTTTCAAATAACTGGTCAACAACAATCTGCTCCTTCCTGGAAACTTAAGCTGTGTCTGAGCAAAGCCTCCTGCAGAGGACAGGTTGAGTCAGGAGGAGGGACAGACGACTCTGGAAAAGCTTCTGCCAGGCCAGAGCAGGTCTGGCTTGAAGCTGCATCCTTTTGTGAGAATCTGCTGTGACCTTGAAAGGAAATGACTGCTCAGGAGCAGGAGCTGTGTCCTCAACAGACAAGCCAGGTCAGCATCAGGTTATGACTCTATGACTCTATTATTTAAGGGTTTCAAAAAAGAGTAAACCTCTGGGCCTGGAAGAATGGCCGGGATCCTGGCTCTTCCTGCACAGGAAACACAAGCTGCTCTGCTAGAACCCTGGTTTGACCTGCTAAGGACTAAGAGCCCCTGAAGAAGCTCCCTGGCCTGGGAAGCTCCCTGGCCTTGACTGAGATGACTCTGATGACATCAGGGTTCCTAATGGGAGCCTTCCCCTCTGGCTGAGCAGAGACCCACCCACCACCAGACCCACTGGTTATAGACTCTGTGGTGATTTGATTCTAATTTCCTCCTTGTCACAGTTAATAGCATTAGTTTGTTAATTACTGTATATTTTAAAAGTAAGAGGAAAGGGAATTCCCACTGGAGACTTGTTCTTGGCTGAAACAATGTGATGTGAGGGGAGGGAAGAGTGTACACTGGGTAATGAGCTTGCTCTGCTGGATTCTGCTCCTCTTGACAGGGCCTGAAGCCAGAGGTGAGACTGCCTGGTGAAAGCCTAGCATCTCCTTCTCCCTCTCCAAGCCTTAGCCCCAGTCCCCACTGCTGTCAGTCAGATATGGCTGGGGCAAGGAAGGGACGGGAGAGGGGGACACTACACTAAGAACACTGGAACCCAGGCAACCAGACTACAGTGAGATAAGACACTGAGGAGGCCCACCTATCTGTCACAGGGGGGAGCCTTGATAGAGTGAGGTGAGGTTTTTTCATCAGGAAACAGTGGGAATTGGGGGCAGGGTTCTGGCACCTTGACGCAGCCCTAAAGGGAGAGTGGGTACAGGTCTAGGAAGAGACACGTGACACAGAGACCAGGTAGTGGGGACCAGAAGAGCCAGATGTTCAGCCCCTACTTTGTTGGCCCCTGTGGGGGATCTGAGGACCACACCAGCTCAGAGTAAGGGTGTCTTTCAGTAATCCATACATGTGAAGGGGCTCACCATGTGTCAGTAGGGGGTCTCATGTTCTGACACACACACCCCATTCTGCCCAAGGCAAGTCATAAGAGGACTTACATGGGGCTGGGGCCAGAGGACCCAGGAGGATTTGGGAGCAGCAGGTAAAGGAGAGCAGAGAGGGAGAAAGAAGAGGAGGGAGGGGAGGAGGGAGGGAGAGACAGAGAGGGATGGTGGGCTGAGAAAGAAGTTCATAGCATCGAGAGGAGCTGATTAAAATCCTAGCGGAAAATGTGATGGAAAGACTTTCTATCTTCCTATTGAGACATTTAACCTAAAAGAAATGAGTTAAATAATTTATACAGAGAACGAGTAGAATTTGCTCTGATCAAATTAAAAAATATGACTCTGGAAATAAAGTATCGGCCACATCCTTTCCAGGCGGCAGAAAGAGCTGCCCAGAAACAAAATGACAAAGACATAAAAATAACTAACCCTAACCCGGCAAATATTAGTCCCATATTTTTTGGGAGAATACACGGCGTCACTGTGGGCCACACAGAGAAATCCTCTCTAAGCACCAACAGGAGAGGTTTTGCTCATTGAGGAAGCCCCATAAAAACCAGAAAATGGATAATTTTTTTTTTTTTGCAAAAGCTATCTGACTTCACTGGAAGGTTGGCCCAGAAACCACAAGGGATCAAGTTAAATTTCCCATTTGTGCATTTCAAAAGAAGAAGAAAACCACTCATCTCCCCTCTCCAACTGTTTCTCTCAACTGATCCCTATTCCTTCCCTCTCATAGTTGCCCTTTGAGCCTGTGTGCCTGTACACACACATACATACAAACACACACATACCTCCCAAGAAGCATCACAGATATGTTCTAGGCTGCTGAGCAAGGGATGGCATGAATATCATTGACAACTTTGTTGGGCCTCAATATGCTGTTCTTTAAAATGGCGCTAACACTGCTTGTGCAGAGTTATCCTGAGGATTAAGGAGATAATAGAAACTAGCAACGGAGCAGTCAACAGTGTGAGGGATGGCTCTGAAGATAGTGCAGTGGATAAGGTGTTGGACCCTCAAGTATGAGGTACTCAGTTCAATCCCTAATATTGCATGAGGCAGAGTAATGTTCTGATTCTCTCTTCCCCTCTGTCATTAATTATTAAATGGAATTTTTTATTTCTTTTTTTATTATTTTATTTATTCCCTTTTGTTTCCCTTGTTGTTTTATTATTGTAGTTATCGTTGTTGTTATTGATGTCATCGTTGTTGGATAGGACAGAGAGAAATGGAGAGAGGAGGGGAAGATAGAGGGGGGAGAGAAAGATAGACACCTGCAGACCTGCTTCACCACCTGTGAAGCGACTCCCCTGCAGGCGGGGAGCCGGGAGCTCGAACCGGGATCCTTATGTGGTTCCTTGTGCTTTGCACCACGTGCGCTTAACCCGCTGCGCTACCGCCCGACTCCCTAAATGGATTTTTTAAAGTCATGTTACTAGGGCTGGGCAGTGGTACACCCACTGGAGCATGCACGTTAGCATGCACAAGGACCTGGGTTCAAGCCCCCAGTCACCACCTGTAGGAAGGAAGCTCCACAAGTGGTGAAGCAGTGCTACAGGTCTCTTCCTCTTTCTCTCTCCTTTTCTATCTCTCTCCCTCCCCTCTCTATTTCTCTGTCTCTAATAAAAAAAAGGGGGGGGAGGATTATTACCAGGAACCATGAATTTATTGTGCAGGCACTGAGCCCCAGAGATAACCTAGGTGTCAATAAAAAACAGTTGTGTTAAAAAAAAAAAAAAGCAGTTGTGTTAGGGAGCAGATCTTCTCCCTCAACTCCAGAAATGTCCATCCCAGGACAGTTAACCCCATTCATGAGAGTTTACTTCAGGGACACTTAAGTTTCTGACTTTGAGAACCTAACTGACCAAGAAGACATTTTTGGGGAGAACATCCTGAGGTTGTGGGGGAAAAAAAGGCTTTGAGGCCTGGGAGGTGCTGCTACAGTGAATGAAGTCTTAGAATCTCAAGCATGAGGTCTTGAGTGTGACCCCCAACAGTGCATGTGCCAGGCTGATGCTCTGGTTTTCTTTCTCTCTCTTTCACTCTCTCTTTAACTCCCTCATAAATAAATAAATCTTTGAGAGAGAGAGAGAGAGAGAGGGAGTGAGAGGAGCTGGACATTGACATGCCTGGTAGTGCACAATGTACAAGGACTCAGGTTCAACTTCCTGATCCCTACACATAAGGGGGAGACTCCATGACTGGTGAAGCAGCACTGCAGTTGTCTGTATTTCTCCTTCTCTATTCCTTCCTACCCTATCAATTTATCTCTGTCTCTAATGAATGAATAAAAAAATTTTTTAAAGTATAAATAGGAAGGGCTCCAGAGTCAGATGGTATTAAGTTCAAATTCTGTTTTCAACACTCACCTAGCTATATGACCATGGCCAACAGAACTTAATTGCCCCAGGTCAGTCTCTTCACCTGTTAAATGGAACTAATGTTCAGGAATCTCAGGGCTGACTAGGATGAGGACTGTTGTGTCTACAATATCTGATGATCCTTGCATCCTTTATTCATCTATTATTTCCATTGACCTTGGGAGAGACATTCAAGGTCAGGGTAAATTTTCTTCCCTTGCCCTCTTTTCTGGCTTCTGATCCTCAGACAAGGGGGACGTCTAGTTGACCTCTATCCTGGCTGCACTGTAGGGAGGACTGTAGTGCATTTGGGGGCCAATATTAATAATCCATGACACACACTAGTGGCAAAGATCAGGGTAACCAGAATGAAGTGGGAATACTACCCACTGACAGAGAAGACTTAGAGGAATGTTCAGGCCATGGGGCTGGCAGGGTCAGGCTGGAAAATGGCAGCCTGCAGGTTCCTGGGGGACCTGCCACCTGCCAGAGGGAGTCTAGAAATGATTGATCATGGGCTCCCACTAGGGATGCACTTGAATGAATAACAGGAGCTTCTCAATAGTAAAAGGGGCTGCTTTGAGAGGTAGTGAGGTCTCTATCCCTGAGAGTGGAGGGGGGACAAAAAGCAGAGTCTGGGAGTAAGGGAGAAGGCTCAAATACCCACCAGGACTGTTCCAGGTATGCCCAGGTGGCTCTCAGATCTCATCAGCAGGGTTCAGGGGCAGAGTTCACATAGACTGCCAGGTCTGAGGGTTTCTGCCCCCACCTTTCTTTCTAGAGTCCCTCCTTTCTCCCCCCCTAAGGAGTTCTCTTTCCTCTCCCTCTACTCCTCAGAACCCACCCCGCCCCATTCTGAGAAAAGCAACGACCATATGGAAATAGAATCTATGCATATTGTGAAGCTGTTTAACTGGTTGGAGTGAAGGTAAAAGAGGCAGGGGTGTGTGTGTGTGTGTGTGTGTGTGTGTGTGTGTGTGTGTGTTAGAATGAGAGAAAAAGAGAAGGAAGGAGGATGAAGGAGAGATTGGAGAAACAAGGACAACTGGGGATCATGTGTAGAGGAGAAGCAAGATCAAAAAGAACCAATAAACAGAAAAAGGAAAATAAGAAAAAAATGCTAAGAGGGAGAAACAAAATGGAAAGAGGAGATTCAGAGAAAGAGCAAGAATAAGAGAGAGAGAGGTGGGGAAAGACAGGGAGCAGTGGTGGCCTGGCACCTGTGGCTGCACCCTGTTCTCCTATCCAAGCTGCTGGGCAGTGGGTGGCCTAGGCACATGAGTGTGCACACACGGCCTGGTCTGAGCCACTATGTCAGTGTGAGTGTGTCAGCCCAGACTGGGGATGAGCCTGCTTTTATCTCCTTTGACTGCACAGGATTTACAAGCTTTTGAAATGCAGGATTAATAAGAAGAGGCCGGTGTTTTAATCTATAATGGAACAGAAAGTATCATTATTGTTAAATAATGCACAGCCTGTCGTTTATTAAGAATTAATGGTTTATGGAGTGCTCAGGTTGCTGCAGCCGCCTCTGCCCTCCCAGGCATGGGCTCCTAGCCGCTGGCCTGACTGGCCACTCGCAAGCTGCGGGGGGGTGGGGGGGCAGCAGGTAGTCTTGGCAGGCTCAGTGCTCTTTGCCCCTGGCTCAGATAACTTAGCCATGCTCAGCTGAGGGCAGAGTCAGAGGTCAGAGTTGGGATATGTGATGGACTGGTATCACCTCCTGCCTTCAGCCTGAACCTCCTTTTGGGGAGATAAGAAATGGTCATGATCACATGGGATTAACCTATTCCCCTATTTCATTTGACCTTCATAAGTCAGTCCTCCAGAAGAGGTAAGAAATTAGACATTAGGAAGGCAGATGGCCCCTCCTCCCCTGTACCTCTCTGGATACTAGAGGAGGGATCATGCATTTCTATGTATTATCTTTATTTATTTGCTGGATAGAGACAGTCAGAAATTGAGAGGGAAGGGGGTGATAGAGAGGGAGAGAGACAGAGAGACACCAGTCTCTCTGTCTACAAATGGGCAACTGTGGAGACAGGCTACAAATGGGCAACAAATGGGCAACTGTGGAGACAGGCTACCCCTAGAGTCAGTGACACAGCTTTTGCTGGGAACTTTCTTTTTTTTTTAATTTTTATTTATAAAAAAGAAACACTGGGGGAGTCAGAGGTAGCGCAGTGGGTTAAGCGTTTGTGGTGCAAAGCACAAGGACAAGGGTAAGGATCCCGGTTCTAGCCCCCGGCTCCCCACCTGCAGGGGAGTTGCTTCACAGGCAGTGAAGCAGGTCTGCAGGTGTCTATTTTTGTCTCCCCCTGTGTCTCCCCTCCTCTCTCCATTTCTCTCCTCCTATCTAACAATGATGACACCAACAACAATAATAACTACAACAATAGAAAACAACAAGGGCAACAAAAAGGGAAAAATAAATATAAATAAATATTTTTTAAAAGTTTTAAAAAGGAAACACTGACAAAAACCATAGGATTAGAGGGGTACAACTCCACACAATTCCCACCACCAGAACTCCTTATTCCATCCCCTCCCCTGATAGCTTTCCTATTCTTTAACCCTCTGGGAGTATGGACTCAAGGTCATTGTGGGATGCAGAAGGTGGAAGGTCTGGTTCTGTAATTGCTTCCCCGCTGAACATGGGCATTGACATGCTGGGGACTTTCTGTGCTGCTTGTGTCATAAACAGCATCTTCTTGTGGTCTCTGCCACTGCCACCACCCCTCCCCCATTTTACAGATGGGAATACTGAAGTCTGAGGAGTTAAGCCAAGAATTCACTGTAGATATCAGAGCTGGCCTAGTCTGCAGAGTCCTAAGGCCACTTTCAGCCTGACTTAGAGGACCAGCTCTGGGCTCCCTTACTTTCTCAGAATGAGTAATCCTATGGCTTGGAAGGTGTAGTAGTAGCTAAAGTCTTGGGGTCCTCAGTTCTATCCTCATCATTGCCTATGTGGGAATGATGTGCTAGTTCTCTCTCTTTCTTTCTTTCTTTCTTTCTTTCTTTCTTTCTTTCTTTCTTTCTTTCTTGTGTAAATGAATTTTTACATGACAGAATGGGTAACCTCAGAGACAGCACTATGAGAACTACCACAGGGTCTCTGTGACTGTCACAGGGAAAGAGCTGTGACCACAGTGATGCTCCAGGCAACAACAACTTCTCCAGCACCTGGGAACACTGACTCATGGAGCCAGGTAGGTCAGGGATGGAAGCCCACAAGCTGACACCCAGCCAAGCATCCTAGTCATCTATCCTTGAGCCAGTGTGACACCCAGCTTCCCCCACTATTCCCTGTTACCTACCAATCTTTGTGGTGTAGGGCAGGAAGCTGAGAGGCCAGAATGCAGCAGGTGTTGGGCAGAGGGAGTTTGGAGGGGAGTGAGATAGTCATGTCCAGACACAGAAGCTGAACATATGTCTAGCATATCTGAGGCAGGGATCAGAGCTGTGTGATCTGAAACAAGTTGCTTGAACTCTCTGAACCTCTGTCAAATGGACATAGTGCCTACATCAAAGAATTGCTAAAAGGCGTACGGGCCAAGGAAGTAATTTATCAATAGAACATATGCCTTTTGTGCTTGAGGCTACAGGTTCAACCCCCAGTACTGCATAAGTCAGAGCAGTGCTCTGATCTCTCTCATATTAATGAGAAATTTAAGAATAAATAGTAAAGCTTTTAAAAAAGTGTCTCAGGCCTTGGCAAGCACAAGGTCCTGAGTTCCAGCCCCAGCATTGCATGTGCGAGAGTCTGGCTCTCTGGTTCTCTCTCATAAGTTAATAAATAAACAAACCTTAAAGAGAGAAAAAGAATAGGCATTTATGCAACAAACTTTCCTGCATGAGGCTTTGATCCTGCAGGTTCAATCCCTGGCACCAGCATAAGTCAAAGGTGGGCAGTGTTATGGTCAAAGCAATAAATAAAAAATAATAAAAATTGTAAGAGAAGCACTCGGTGTTGATACTGGGTGCTGAAGATGGGGTGACCTTGCCCCGTCTTTGATCCCAGTGGGAGAATATGCTCCCAGCCTTCACAGCCCACCAGTTCCCACCCCACCCCCCATTCATCCCACAAACATGTTTTGAGCCCAATGTAACAGACACTTACTGTGTGTTGAGGGTTAGTGATGAAAAAGTCAAAGAACTTGCTGATCCTCAGATGCCCTCATCTCACCCCTCACTGGCCGCCCATCCACACCTCGGGCCTCTTCCCCCAATCCTCACTCCCCTCCAAGATCTCTCTGCCTGCCACTTGCTGCCTTCTGACCCCTCTGGCCTTCCTGCCCTACATGAGCTCCCCCTCCAGCCCCACCCTGCCTCCTGTCTACTGGGGTGGGGGACCCTCCATTTCATCCAGCCCCTTCCTCCCTCCCTCAGCCTAATTCCCAACTCCTGCAGTCTCCTTATCTCCCTCCACCCCCAACCACGATTCTCTTCCCACCTCATCCCTGCCCAGACTCCTCCTGATTCCCTTTGCAATCTTTCACTGGAAACTCTCTACTGTGCCCCACCATCAGCCTCGGGACTCCTCCTAAGGGGTCCAATGGTCCCAGTAGGGGAGGGAACACTGCCCCCAGAGGCCACTGTGGGAGGTGCACACTGGGAGTGGGGGCTAAACCCCACCTTCCCTGGGGGAAGCTTAGCCTAGAAACCTGCGGTGGGTAGAGTCCCTTGGATTGGCTAAAGACCGGTGGAGGTGGTGAGGGGATTGACTGGGCAGCAAGCCAACGCCTCATTCCCAGCCCCCAGCCTCCCGGTCTCCTCGGGCGGGCCACCATGCTGGGACCTCGGCCCACAGCCCGGCTCCTCACGCGGCTCCTGTTTTATTAACCTGCCTGTCGCTGCTCTCACCACTGAATAGGGCCTGGGGGTGGAGGGAACGGGGGGGGGGGGGCATTGGGCTTTGCTGGGGATCACCATGGAAACAGCAGCCTCGGCCAATCAGTGGGCAAGGCAGCGCCATGCGAGAGCGCAGAGGCTGCGGGTCTCCCTGGCAGCCCGCAGACTCCAGCCTGACAGACTCTCTAGGCCCTTGGGGACAAGAGAAGGGGGTGCAGGGGGCAGGGGCCAGGGAGTGGGGGACAGAGGGTGCTGAGGACCGGGTTTCAAGAAGGAGAGAAATGCAAAGGAGCCAAAGACTCCTGGGTTGAGGACGTGGTGTTAGGACACCAGGACCCTCTAGGAGACTTTCTCCCCAGCCCAGTTCTCAGTTGAGACAGGTTTCTCAGTGTTACACAAGTGACATTTGGGACTAGGTGATTCTGTGTATGTGTGTGTGTGTGTGGGGGGGGTGTCCCTGAGCATCCTAGGGCAGTTAGCAGCACCCTGGCCTCTACCTGCCAGAAGCTGGCAGCCTGTCCCTACTGCCCAGTCATGACCATGAAAATATCTTCAGACATTGCCAAATGGCCCTGTCACACTCCCTGGCTGAGAACCAGTGAGCTAAACCCTTACTGGGGCAATGGCCCCATTTCTGCTGCTTGTTCTCTCTGAGCAGGTTTCCTGTAAGAACAGACAGAAAGAGGAGGAAGAGAAAATTGTGGGAATGAGAAGGAGTGGAGGGCACCCAAGGCAGGGTTCCTGATAGGTAGGAAAGACTCTGGAAATAAAGATGCAGGTGAGAGATGCCAGGAGGGAGACTTTGGGTTGTCAATATATTCCTCAAGGAATAAATGAAATAAAGTCAGAGTTTTGGCCGCATTTCCTCATGGAAGTTTCTCCTCTGCCCTTGCTGGCCTTCCCTGATGACCCACATGCTAGCCTTGCTTCTAGTTTACATCATGCACCACACCCAAGAAGCCCTCCATGATTTTCTCATAGCACTGGCTTTTTTTTTCTCCAAGACTCCTTGCCACCTTGCATCAGCATCAAGCTAATACCCACATGGTACTCACTGTAAAAGTATAGCTGTCTTGTGGAGGGTTCCCCCCACACTAAGAGCTGTATCAAAGACTTCATACATATTTTTTCTTTAAACTATCCCTCCTCCCACCACCCATCTCCATGGACTAGGTACTATCATCATTTTACAAGAGAGGAAACTGAGGTTTGGGTTTGGTCATTTCCCTATGTATCTTCAATTGGAAGAGTGAACTCAAATCCAGGGCAGAAAATCTTGAGATAAAATTAGCAAATGCAGAATGCTGGGTATCTCCTTAAGGTCAAGTGTTTCCCTGAGTGAGGTGGGTCAATCTCCTCCCTATTGGCCACACAGCCAGTTCACCAAGGTTCACAGAATTGGGCTGTCCCTTCAATCCTATGGATGCGGCACCATGCCCCCCCTAGTGGCCAGAGGGTCAAGGCAGTGGGTGGTGGTGGTGGGTGGTGGGAGTTCTATTCTCAGGCTTAAAGACCCTGCCAGAAAGTTGGACCCAGAAGTCTCAGATGACCATGCTCTTGCAGAATCTGACCCACGCCTAGAGAACATAGCATAGCCTCTGGTCTCTCTCAACCCTCAAGGATGTGTCCCTTTTCCTCCCACCACTTGTGAAGTGAAGTGAAGTGAAGTGAAGTGAAGTGAAGTGAAGTGAAGTGAAGTGAAGTGAAGTGAAGTGCAGTGTTGGCAAATGACTTACATTACATCCTACACCACACCCCATGGGTTCCACTACCTCCTTGCCTTCCACTCTACAAGAAAGAGTAGGGGGGTTTGAGGGAGTGTCTGCCAAGAAACAGCAGTGAGATGCCACCTCCCTCACAGGTTAAGGTTTTGATCTGGAATCCAGGAGCTGGAGTCCCCGGGGGGCTCACATCAGAACCACTTCTCCATCCCAGACATGCGTTCACCACCCTCCCCCAGGAACCTGCAACACTGCACCTCGATTTGAAGGCAAGGCTTCTGACAGGCTGCTGTTCCCATGGCAACCCCATCCCAGGCTGCCCTACCGGGTGCTTCCCTCCACCCCTCTTCCCTCCACCCTGTATCCACATCGCCTTCATTCATAGAATAAGAACTGCTAAACATGGGCAGACTGGACACTGTTTCATTCCCTCTCCACCCCTCTGCTCATTCAGTCTGCATCCTTGCACCAGAGAAAGCAGTGGCTGCAAGAGTGGGGAGTAGGGGGGTGGGGATGGGGGCCAAGGTTTGGTACCCCACTACTTGTGAGGTCCCCAAGGCCTGGGCCTCTGCTCCTCCTGCTCTTTGCTCCATTTCCATTCATGGGTCTGTGTCTCTCCCTGCTCCAACTCTGATGCTTTGGGGTTCAAAGGAGCTCCCCAGTGAACCCAAGGCCCCTTAGCATGGCAGCATCAGATTTTCTCTCCAGGACCAGCCAGACTGGAGTTCATCCCCTGAGCCCACCCCAGGAGGTGCTGAGGCTGCTCCCACCCCATCCCTGGCGCTGCTGCTTTTATAAAGGACTCTGCCTTACAACAGTCCTTGGAGGGGAGGGGCCTTTGGTTTACAGTAGGATTCAGGAAGGGACCCCAGCCCTAATTAAACAATGAGCTCTGCTGGCTGGGAGGAGGGATCTTGTCCTCTCCACAATAGCAGGTGTTGGTGGGGTGTCAGAGAGGGCAGGCTCTTCCCTGCAGGAGACCCTGAGCGTGGTCAGCAACTCCTGCTTCCTATCAACTTGCTCTACCAGCCGGGGGTTGAATTATAATGTCCTCATTTATTCACTGTGTAATACTTGCCTTCTTCGGAGTCTTGATATCCTTATCTGAAAAACAGAGAAAGTAATTATATATGTGGCTGCCATCTGTGAGCCCGGAGGCACTGTACAGTGCTTTAGGTACATTATCTTATCTAATTCTCATAACAGCCCAGTGAAGTAAATATTATTATTGTTGTTGTTACATTACTCCTATGGAAGGAAAACTGAGGCTCCGAGAGATTAAGGCTGTGTGGGAGCCAGCATTTACCCAGGCAGCATGAGATGATGTGTTGGATGAGTGGGGATATTCTGATGAGTGAATTTCAGAGTTTCATCTCTTATTTCCCTTGCTTTGAGGGGGTGCAGCCTCCTGCCATAAGATACATAGCTCTGGACAGGACTCTGGGGGTGTGGGAGGCACCCCAGCTTGGTGGTTTTGGAGAGGTGGCTGGCTTGCTTTGGTCCAAAGAACGTCTGTTTGAACTAGCAGGGTTGTGAGATCATCCCTAGGGCCGATTCTAAGGCACTAGAGCAACACTGTGACTCCTCAAGGTGTCAGTGATTTGTCCCAAGGTCAAAGTGATAAAAAGCCCGGCTCTGCATGTCTTGGCACCTTAGGACCAGAGTCAAGGTCAGAAGCTCCTTCAGAGCACTCAGACACTCCCAGGAAGGGCAGAAGGAAGCAGTTCTGTTTATTTGGAGGGTTGCCTTACAACTCAGTCACCCAACTCACCTCCCTTGTGGTCCACTTCCCTCAGCTCCTACAATTCTCATCCTTCCTAGAAAGGATTTTCATTTCTGAGAAGACCCTGCCCCCCACAACACCACCCCCACCTTTAAACCTTCAAAAAATGGAAAACTGGTGGGGTCTAACCATCCCCCACTCTCCACCTGGAGTGAACGTGCTGAACAAACAGCATTGTTCCCTCACACAATGGACACAAAGAACTTGGGAATTCACTGAATGGTCCTGGATTTCTGCTTCCTTCCCCTCCAAGCCCTAGAGAGATGTATTGTCTGTAAACTCCACTTAAAATATGCACCACTGCTCCAGCTGGGGAGCCACTTAAGACTTAGGAAGAGTCTCCCACCCCCACCCCTTCCTCTCCTTCTCCAGCCCTTTCTGAAGAGAGGAGATGGGGAGATCAGCCCCCTGGAGTCCCTGTGCCCCAGCTCCTGCCATACCTCTCAGAGCCTATACCCCTATTTAACACTATAAATTAAGACCCCAGCAGTGGGGTTCAGGGCCCTGATCTGCTGGTAGACCCCTGATTGCAGTAAATTGGCTCTGAAATAAAATCATCTGAGTCCCCTTTGTTTTCCTCTTACTTGCAGACCTACAATGACAAGGAACTCACTACCTTCAAAGCATCTGTTCCACTCTTGAAAATTGTCATTGTTTTAAGACCTGCCTAAGAAACAGCCCCACCTACCTCCATAAGACAGCCCTTCATCTTCTGGTTCCCACACTAATGCACTCTTCCTCAGACTCCTGAAATTCAAAGGATGCTCCTTGTAACCTGAACAGTTTTCTTCTTCTTTTTAAATTTAATTTCTTTTTATTACTGGATAGAGACAGAAATAAATTGAGAAGGGAAGGGGGAAGATAGAAAGGGAGAGAGATAGAAAGACACCTGCAACTCTACCTCATCATTCATAAAACTTTCTCCCTGTAGATGCAGACCAGGGACTTGAACCAGGGCCCTTGTACACTGTGTTGTGTGTGCTTAACCAGGTGCACCACAGCCTGGCCCCTGCCTGAACCATCTTCCCTTCTCCCCCTGGCCCTCATTATTCTGTGATTTTGAGTCTATCCCATTCCCCTTATGTTGTGTAGGGTCACTGGGGGCTCAGAGGGAGGGCCCAGAACTAACTCTGGCCTCCTTAAGTATTTATTCAACAAGTATTATGAAGTGCCTTCTGGGCCCCAGGCACTGTGCTAAAAGCTGGAGATACCAGCACAACTCCAGCTCTCCCAAAGTTTGTAATTCTGGTGGGGAAGTCAAATACTAGTATCAGATAAGCTCAAGAATTAAAGCATAATTACCAAGTGAGATAAGGGATCTGACTAAAGGAACTTTATAATGTGAAAGCATCTAACAAAGGAACTTGATTTAGCATGGGAGAGGGGTGGACCACCCTTTGCTTCCTGAGAACTAAAAGAGATAGGATATAAATAGGGAAGAAAGCCAGGGAACAGCATTCATGGTGGTAGATACAGACTGTGCAAAGACCCAATGGCAAGAGAAACCAGTAGGATTGGGGAACTGTAGGGGACAGGGAACAAAGGTAGAGTTGTAGACTTTAGTGAGGATTTGGACATGCTCTAAGAGCAATAGAAAGAATCCATTGTGGTGGACAGGAAGGTGGGTGGCTCAGTGGCTGGAGCACAGAACTTGTACACACAGGACTCAAGTTTGAGCCCAGCATCACATATACCAGAGCAGTGCTCTCATCTCTGTTATAAAACAACTAAATACATCCTTAAGTGTGTGTGTGTGTGTGTAATAAGAGCTAACTGAAATATATCTCAAAAAGATACAGACTCCAAGAGTTGCTGGTCCTAAGTCTGTATGTTCTTTTTTCTTTGTCTGAGATGCTTTGTTCCCAGGTTTTTATTTTCTTCCTTTCACTTCTTTCTTTCTTTCTTTAGTTCTTTCTTTCTTTCTTTCTTTCTTTCTTTCTTTCTTTCTTTCTTTCTTTAATTATTTATTTATGAGAAGGCGAGGGAGATAACCAGCATCACTCTGGTACATGCAGTGTAGGGACTGACCTCAGGACCTTATGTTTTTGAATCTAATACTTTACCCCAGGACCACAGCTCTCGGGTTTTTCTTCTTTCTTCTTTTTTTTTTTTTTTTTTTCTTTTCTTTTCTTTTCTTTTCTTTTCTTTACCAGAGCACTGCTCAGCTCTGGCTTATGGTGGTACAGGGGATTGAACCTGGGACTTAGAGCCACAGGCATGCATGTGAGTCTCTTTGCATAACCATTATGCTATCTACCCCTATGCTTTGCTTTGCTTTGCTTTGCTTTTCTCTTCTCTTCTTTTTGCCTCTCCTTTTCTTTTTCTCTTTTTGTTTGTTTTAGATAGACAGAAATCAGAGAGTGAAAGAGATCACAACACTGAAATTTCCTTCAGTGTGTTGAGGGCTGGGCTTGAACATGGGTCACACGCATAACAAAGCAGCACACTATCTAAGTGAGCTATTTCGATGGAGCTGTTACTAGTTTTGGTGTTTTTTAAAAAATAATTATTTTATTTATGAGAGAGAGAGAGAGACTAGAGAACTGATCATCTCTGGTTCATGATGGTGCTGAGGATTGAACCTTGAAACTCTGTGCCTCCAGCATGAGAATCTTTTGCATAACCATTATGTTATCTCCCCAAGCCTCTCAGGTTTTCTTATGATTAAATAGGTCCAGTCATTCATCATTCAGGATTTCCCTTTCATTCAGAAGCTTTCTCCATATATTTACACCACAGTACTCTACCTTTTAAAAATATTTATTTGTTTATTTATTTATTTATTCAATTATTCATTTATGTATTGCCTCCAGGGTTACTGCTGGGACTCAGTGCCAGCATTACGAATCTGTTGCTCCTGGCAGCAGTTTTTTTTTCTAAATAGGACAGAGAGAAATTGAGAGGTGAGGGAAAGATAGAGAGGGGCCAGGGGGAGAGAAAGATAGACACCGGCAGACCTGCTTCATCACTTGTGCAAGTGAGGAGCCTGGGACTTGAACCAGGATTCTTGCACCAGTCCTCGTGCTATGTGCTATGTGCACTTGAACGGGTGTGCCACAGCCAGGGTCCCTCCCTCTACCTTTTTAGACTGTAATTTTTGTAACACTTTCACACTCTGAAATCAAGTTCATGTAATTGCAGGCTTCCCCTTGCTCTCTCTCCTCAGAAAATTAGCCTGGTGGCCAGAGAGACAGCCCAACAGGTAGTATACAGGACTCACATGCCTGAGGCTCCCTGCTCAAGTGCTGACATCCAGTGTACCAGAGTGTCTTATTTCTCTCTTTCTCTTCCTCAGCCCTCTTTCTTTTTCTCTCTCATTTGAAACTCTAATGTAAGATTAAAATTTTTAAAAAGCTTTTAGGACTAGTGAGATAGGAGATAGCATAATCCCTATGCAAAAAAGATTTTCATGCTTGAGACACCAAAGTTCCCAAGTTCAATCCCCAGCACCACCATAAACCAAAGCTGAGCTGAGCAGTGCTCTGGGGGGGGGGGGGGGAATAAAATAAATAAATAAATAAATAAAAATGAGGGAGCTGGGTGGTAACGCAGCGGGTTAAGTGCACATGGCACAAAGTGAACGGACTGGCATCAGGATCCCAATTCCAGCCCCTGGCTCCCCACTTGCAGAAGGTTCGCTTCACAGGTAGTGAAGCAGGTCTGCAGGTGTCTATCTTTCTTTCCCCTTCTCTGTCCTCCCCTCCTCTCTCCATTTCTCTCTGTCCTAACCAACAACAACAACATCAGTAACAACAATAATAACTATAACAGCAAGGACAACTAAAGGGAATGAATACATAAATAAATAAATGTTTTTTAAAAAATTTTTTTAAAGAATGAAAATAACAATGAAGGCTGCCAGGAGCAGTGGAATTGTGTAGGCAGCAATAACCCTGGTGGCAAACAGCAACAATAACAAAATGAAAAAGCACTGAGTGGGCTAGGATTTTGTCTGTTTCAGTGACTGCTATGCTATAGCGTCTATGTTAGTGCTAGCTGGCAGATAGAAGGTCCTCAGTAGTACACAATTAATAAACAAGAAGAACTGATTACTGAATGTGCTCCAAGATTAGGGGAAAAAAAAACGTGTTTGCCCACAAGCGCATACATATAATGCACAGATGTTTATGGGCAGGGGTATGTATGCCCAGGCATAGGGAGCTCTCCCTCACCTGCATGCACCCCTTCTCCCAGGGCCTCTCAAGCAATCCAGAGTCGCAGCCTGTAAAGTTCATTGCTTCACTTCAGCTAATCAATACCCAGCCCCTCTGGCTGCACTAGGATCTAGACAAGCAGACAGGTCTCAGGTCAGCCGTTGGTTAATCAAAGATAGATGGAATTTTAAGTGTCTGACTGGGAGAGACAATGGAATGAGATTCACTTTGTTTGGAAGCAGCAGAGTTCTTCACAGGCTCCATCTGTTCTCCCTTGCCACCTCCTCACCTGGTACCCCATACCCCATTCTCTTGAATGTTGGGGGGCCAGGTATTGGATGGGGGATAGAGCAGAGAAATTAGATATAATTTGCTGGTATTTATAGGTCTTGAGAGTTTGACTAGTCAGGGAACCTTTAAAACAAGCATTAACTGACTTACTGAGTAACTAACTAGTAAGCATAAAGTCTGACTTGGAAGTACCACACTCATACATTATTGTAGCTGATTCAAGGCAAATTGTAGGCAGGTATTTAAAGGGAAACCTTAGAAGTAGCTTTGTTTTCCTAGGGCACATATGAGCTTGTGTGTGTGTGTGTGTGTCAGATCATGGGAGAAGGTCATGGATAATTCCCTCTTGGGGAACTCTGGGGTAGTTTATTGGGGATTAAGTAATGACTGTAATAATTGAACACTTACTATATGTTAGGTACTTTTTAATCTGAAAAAAAATTTTTTTTACTTAATCCTGACCTGTGTGTATGGTTGTTATTATTAACCCATTTACAGATGGAGAAACTAAGGCTTAGGGGGGAGTTGAGCAACTTGACCACATTTTCAACAGTTATTAAGTGCAGAATGGATTTGCAAGTTTAGGAAAGGGTCCAGAGCCCCTGCCCTTAACTATAACAGTGGTCATCACTATGCTTTGAGGCAAAGCACTTGGACAGGCATATAGTAGATGTTTGTTCTAAGACAAGGATGCAGCTTGAGCAAAAGCTGGTAGGAGACGCTGCCTTGTTGTTGTTGTTGTTGTTGTTATTTTAATCTCTGAAGACTGAGATTTTAGAAGATTAAGATAATAATAATAAGTCAACAATTTCTGGCTTTTTTTCCTCTCTGGTCTTATTTGTATATTAATATCAGGTTGAATTCTTGTCCTAGGTGTGTCTTTCTCTAGCTCCCAAACAGAACTTTATACAAAAGTGGACTAGAGGTGGGACTGGGGAAGGTAGGAGGGACCATACTTCTGCTGAATTGGTCTTCTTCCTACTCAGGCTAGAGTTGGGGGCCACTTGGGGACACTCTCTGGGCCAAACTGGTCTTCTGCCCATCTGCATCCCTGCCTCCTGACTCATTTCATTCCAACCAATAGATTTTTAGCATGCAAATTTAATGAATAGGAGAGGAAATGATTGGCTCATTTTCCCTGATGTAATAATGCCACTATTCAAGTAACTCCTATGTACCCCATCCCCACCCCCACCCCCAATTCAGGGCATTTGATCCAGTTGCTGGCAAGAATCCCCAAACCGGCTATTTCCCTTTTCTTTTCCCCATTCTGAGTTAGCAAATCAGTGTGTGTGTGTGGGGGGGGGGGGTGCCCAACTCATCTACCAAGAGATGGGTTCTGTGGAGGAGGACCAGGAAGCCAGCACCCTTAAGCCTGGACCACCACCCCCCCCCACACACCCGGAGACCCCAAATGCCACTGCTGGCTGTGAGTAGCATCAAATCCAGGATAACAGCCCATTTGCTTAGAGATTCTGTGAGAATCCATGTCCAAAGACTTCCTGAAACCAAACCCCGGCATATCGGCTGTTCCTTTCAGCCCCTAATTTAGTAATTCTATTGAGAAAAAAGAGATTGTGGGGTTTTTTATTTGGTGTGATTTATTCTTTATCATATAAATAATAATAATTTACACAAAGCTCTTCCCCAAACAGAAGAGAATCTGTACATAAAAATAAACAAAAATTAAACTGAGCTGGGCCTGGTGCCCAGAAAACCAGCCAATTCCAAACACGACCAAAGGGAAAAATCCATCCAGGTCCTGGGAGTGCTAAGGCCTTGGCTGGATTCAGGGTGGAGGCTCTGGTCTGGGAAACCATTGCTCCCTCTTCCCTCAATCCTGTGCGGGATGATGGCACCCTTGGCAGTATAACACTCCTGAAAAGCCAACTAGCAGGCTCTTTGGACTAGGAGATGGGTGGGATTTGGACCCAAAGGAATAATCAATTTTTTTAACTCCTGGGCAGTGTTGCTTGCTGCTGGCTTCCAGGGAATACAAGAGCTGCTGTGGCTGGGAGATGAGGTATTGGCCAACACCCAAAGTGGGTGGGAGCTGCCTATAAGTCTGTCATTCCCCTGTAGCTCATTAGAGGTGCGGCTTGGGCAGAATATCCTCTGATCTTCTGTTTTCTTGGAGCTCTGACCCCCTCCCTTGAGGCTTGTTATTTCTATGGATATTGAAAGATGACAAGCAATCTCCTTGGTCATTGATTAATTTCCCTCCACAGACACTCAGGCTGTTTTCAACTTCTCTCCCTCCACCTTTCTTTCTAAAAAGGTCTCAAGGCCAACAAAATAGCTCACTTGATGGCGCACTTGCTTTGTTAGGGATGTGACCCAGGTTCAGGGAAGCTTCAGTGCTATTTCCCCACCTGCTCTCTCTCTTCCTCTCTCTCTATCTGGGGTGGGGTGGGGGCTTAAGGGGGGGTGGGAGAGAGGGGAGTGCTGACCTGGAGTGGTGAAGCACTAGCTGGGGGATGGGGGGAGTCTTGAAGAGAGTGCCATTCCACATTCTGGCCTTGAGCCTTAAGTGAGTATACAGGCATGACTTAGACTGTATGTGTGAATAACTCATAAGGCAGGATTTAGGTCTGCTTTTGGTCTCTAGGTTCACAGTCATTTGCAATTGGTGGTGTTACAGATGTTGATAGTGAGCATGATACTATTGAAGATTAGGATGGCAAAGCTGATGGAAAAGTAGGGAAGTATAACATCAGTGCCAAGACTGCCCTTGTTTCTGGGGTGCTTATCTGGCTGAGGCTAAAATGAGAAAATGATGGCTCATGAAGGTGGCAGCTATAGCAACAATGACAATGGAAACAAGAAGATGATAGGGGAAATAAGGAACAGGAGAAGGAGGTGAAGGTGACTGTGGGAGCTTCAGGTGAAAAGGAGCAACATAGCAGAGTGATCAGGAGCCTAGATTCTGGACTGGCCATTCTGGTTTTGGATTCCAGCTCTGTCACTTAATGGCTTGGGTTAGTTATTAAATCTCGGGCAGGGGTAGATAGCATAATGGTTATGCAAAGAGACTTTCATGCCTGAGTTTCCTAAATCCCAGATTGAATCCCCTGTACCACCATAAGCCAGAGCTGAGTAGTGCTCTGGTTAAAAAAAAAAAAAAAAAGTTATTAAATCTCTCTCAGTTTCCACTTCCTCATATATATAATGGATATGGCAAAAGCCCAGGAGGTGATACAGTGGATAAAATGTTAGACTATCAAACATGAGGTCCTGAATACAATCCCTATCATCACATGAGCCAAAGTAATAACTCTGCTTCTCTTTCTTAAGCTGCTTTCTCTCTCTCTCCCTTTCTTATTAAAGATTTGTTTTATTTACACATATAAGAGAGAGAGAGAGAGAGACGGACAGATAGACACTAGAGTACCACTGGGTACATGCAGTGCCAGAGATCAAACAAGAAGCCTCAGGAATGCAAATTCAATGCTCTCCCAGTTGAGCCATTTCCCTAGATTTATTTATTTATTTATTTATTTATTTATTTATTATTTTTCTTAAACCAGAGCACTGCTCAGCTCTAGCTTATGGTAGTGTGGGAGATTGAAGTTGGGACCTCAGAGCCTCAGACATTACAGTCTGTGTAACCACTGTGGTATCTCCCTCATCCATACTGGTCATTCTTGTATGTATGTATGTATGTATATATGTTTTACTTACTTACTTACTTACTTACTTACTTACTTACTTACTTACTATCTGTTTGGCCAGAGCACTGATCAACTCTGACATAAGGTGGTGCTGGAGACTGAACTTGGGACCTCTGTCTCAAGGCATGAGAGTTTGCTATGTAAACCTCTATGCTATCTCCCTGGCCAATGGTGTGGGTCTAAGGTGTAGCTGGGGTGACTGCTATATCCAGAGTCAGGGGCACACAGCAGGCAGCATTGGAAGGTTTTGGAGACACTTGTCAGGCACTATCCTTTTCTCAGTGATACTCCCCCATCTAGGCCTCTTGCCTGTGAGTAGAAGGAGAACTGGAGTAAATAATAGTCAGACCTCAAAAGTCCCCTTGAGCAATAAGCTCTACCAGTGACCAATACATGCCTCTGTGGGAACATGCAGGCCCAGGCAAGACTCTACAGGTCTTAAAGTCCAGGTGTGAAGTCAACAGGCCTGCAAGCACCAGGGGTCAAACACAGGGAACTGCTGAGCAGACTGGCCCAGTCCCCTTGGGGTGGCGGAAAGGTAAGAGGTAAACTCCTGCAGGGAGGAGACCTCAGATCCCCTCACTCCACAGCAGCTGCCAAGTGCCACCATGCAAGAGAGCTGAACCAGCCTTTCCCAGGCCTCATTTTGCTGGAATTCTCCACCAGTCTCTTTGTTCCTCTGAGGGGAGAACAGAAATGAAAAGCACAGGTCATTTAGGCACAGCGCCCAGTTCAGCTTTAGGACTCCTCATTGCAGTCTGGGAAGGTGCAAAGTAGGTGGAAGTCCAGACTGGCACGTACAAGGCTCTGATTTCAGTCCCCAGTCAGAGTGATGTTTAGGTTCTCTCTTGTTAATCTTTATTTTTTCTTTTAAAATTTTTTTGTATTATCTTTATCTATTGGATAGAAACAGCTAGAAATCGGGGGTTGGGCAGTAGCACAGTGAGTTAAGTGCACATGGTGCAAAGCGCAAGGACTGGCCTAAGGATCCTGGTTTGAGCCCCCAGCTCCCTATCTGCAAGGGAGTCACTTCACAGGTGGTGAAGCAGGTCTGCAGGTGTCTGTCTTTTTCTTCCCCTCTCTGTCTTCCCCTCCTCTCCATTTCTCTCTGTCCTATCCAACAATGACAGCAATAACAACAACAACAACAATGATAAACAACAAAGGCAACAAATGGGGGAAAAAATAGCCTCCAGGAGCAGTGGATTTGTAGTGCAGACACTGAGACCCAGCAATAACCCTGGAGACAAAAAAGAAAGAAAGAAAGAAAGAAAGAAAGAAAGAAAGGAAGAAAGAGAGAAAGAAAGAAAGAAAGAGAGAAAGAAAGAAAGATCCAGAAATCAAGAGCAAGAGAGTGATAGAGAGGGAGAGACAGACACCTGCAACACTGTTTCACTTTTCTTTCTTTCTTTCTCTCTCTCTTTCTTTCTTTCTTTCTTTTTTTGCCTCCAGGGTTATTTCTGGGGCTCGGTGCCTGCACCATGAATCCACGGCTCCTGGAGGCTATTTTCCCCCTTGTGTTGCCTTTGTTGTTTTATCGTTGTTGTGGTTATTATTTTTGTTGTTATTGATGTCATTGTTGTTCGATAGAACAGAGAGAAATGGAGAGAGAAGGGGAAAACAGAGAAGGGGAGAGAAAGACAGACACCTGCAGACCTGCTTCACCACCTGTGAAGTGACTCCCCTGCAGGTGGGGAGCCGGGGGCTCGAACCGGGATCTTTTTGCCGGTCCTTGTGCTTTGTGCCATGTGCATTTAACCTGCTGTGCTACTGTCCGACCCCCACTTCACCACTTTCAAAGCTTCCCCCCTGCAGGTGGGAACCAGGGGCTTGAACCCAGGTCCTTGCATATGGTAAAGTGTGCACTCAGCAAGGTACAAGGACCTGGGTTCAAGGCCCCAGTCCCTACCTGCAGGGTGAAGCTTCACAAGTAGTGAAACAGTGCTGCAGGTCTCTCTCTTACTCTCTCTCTATCTCCCCTTTCCCTCTCAAATTCTTTGTCTCTATCCAGTATAGATAGATAAATAAATATGAAAAAATAAAACAACTCTTTGGAATCTTCTTTGTTTAATTATTTATTTATTTATTCATGAGAAAGATAGGAGAGAGAAAGAACTAGCTATCACTCTGGTACATGTGCTGCTAAGGATCAAACTCAGGACCTCATGCTTAAGAGTCTAGTGCTTTAGCCAATATGCTACTTCCTGGACCACTGGAATCTTCTTGTCTAGGTCTTCAGGAAGATCAAGCCCTCCAGTTTCTATGGAATTCAAGGGTTGCAGTCTCCCCTTTAAGCTGCATTGGGGAAGAACTGCTAAGACATGGCCCCTTGTTCCTGCCCCAGAGGCAGCCTCCTCCTTGGGCTCATTGGTCCCTGAAAATCAGGAGTGGGGAATAAGATTGGCCTTTAGAATCCAGGAGCCTTCAACAGGCTCTCCTCACCTCTCCTCAGAGCAGTCACACAGGAAGCAGCTGACCTCCTTCACGAGAAAGACTGTGCCTCTGCCCATGAGCTGCCACACCCACCAGTGTGGACATGAACTCCCCCACTCTGATGTTCCTGGGCCACGCGAGGACAGCACAATGGGTGAGGGTCTTGGCCCACCAGTCTGCCACGAACATGTCCATCTGATGCCATGCAAGGACCTCTCCTCAAAAAGCCCTCAAATACCTGCTAAGTCAGCAAGCCCAGCTACACCCCTCCATGAGCTCACTGTAAGAACCCCTCTAATACTTCTCCCTGTTTCCTCTGTCCTCATCAAAGTGACACTCCAACCAGTTCCCTAGCTTCCTGGCCCCTCTCCTACATTCAAAATGTTCCTGGTATGCAGCACCCTCAAGCCCCCTCCCTCATTTTTTAAACTTCTTCTTAAATAGAGATAAAGAGGTAGAGGGACAGAGAGAGAGAGAGAGAGAGACTCACAGAAACCATAGCACTGTAGCTTCCTTCAGTGGAGTGGGGGTGGACCTGAACCTGGGTCTTGCACACTATTCAAGTAAGCTACTTCACCAGCCCAAATAGTTTATGATTCTATAAAGGAAAGAAGCATGTTATTTAATTTAATTAATTTATTTTATCAAGGATGAGAGATAAGAGATAAAGACAGAAAGAGAGACATCTGGGGGCCAGGTGGTGACACACCTGGTTGAGCGCACACATTATAATGCGCAAGGATCTAGGTTCAAGCCCCCTGGTACCCACCTGCAGGGGGAAAGCTTTGCAAGTGATGAAGCAATGCTGCAGGTGTCTCTCTGCCTCTCTATGTTCCCCTTCTCTGTCAATTTCTGGCTGTCTCTGTCTAATAAACATTAAAAAATAGAGACACCTGCAGTACTGTTCCATCATTCATAAAGTTTCCCCCACTGCAGGTGCAGTGGGGAACTTGACTCCAGGTCCTTGAGCATGGTAACATGTGCACTCAACCAGATGCATATGGCTCAGCCCCTGGCTCCCTTCCTCACGTGGCCCTCAGTGCTGCAGGGTTAGACCAGCCTGGCCTGAAACTCCCCCTGTTGAGCTTCCCTTGGGGGCCACAGTTTCCAAGGTATCTCTGCATCTTTTCTGCACTTCTATAAATCAAGTGAAGACCTTGTTTCTTCCTTGCTGCTCCAGGCCCCCCTTCTCTGCAACCCCCTGTAGCTTCTCCCTGCTCCCCAGCTGCACCCTGCAGAATGGGGTGAAGAGGCAGAAAGCAGCTTATTCCTAAGGCTGAAAAACAGAACTGCAGGAAATTAGCAGGCTGAGAAATGTCTGCTGGTTTTGTGTCCTCTGTCTTTCTGAGGCTCCCTCCTCCTGCCTGCTCCTCTGAACCCCACCACTCCAGGGGTGTCTGTGTCTGCCTTGGCCCCTACAGGAAGATGCATCTTAGTGTGTGTGTGTGTGTGTGTGTGTGTGTGTGTGTGTGTGTGTATGTGTGTGTGTGTGTGTGTGTTGTGTGTGTGTGTGTTGTGTGTGTGTGTGTGTTGTGTGTTGTATGTGTGTGTGTGTGTGTGTGTGTGTGTACACGGTGGACCTGCCCCTCCTTCCAAGGCAGCTTAGCCAGAATTGCCGGCGGCAGAGACAATCGCACGGGTGGGGATGCTGAGCTCAGAGCCCGGGGAGCCCGCGGGCAGGCAGAGAAGCACCACACAAGAAATTGATTCCATTAAAAAGTAATCTTAAATTTAATAAAAGTTATGATTTGATTATAGCCACAGAACCTACAGGCAAGAGGGAAAGGGTGGGGGTGGATTCTAGTGATGGATAAACAGAAAGAGGGGGGAAAAACAGGAGGAAGGGGAGGGGGAGGAGAGAGGTGCTTAGGTTTGGATGGATGAGAGGTTGGAAAAACCTGGGGGTGGGGGATGAAACCATTTTCTCTCCTTTACATGGAAGAGAAAAGCCAGTGGCTGCTTTCCAAAGAGGAAACAGAGTGAGGAGTGAGTGGAGAGATCCAAAGGGCTCATACGAGATGATGCAGTTGAAGAGGTGGGCCTGGAGTGGGAGTGGGGCTGAGCCTTGAGGAGGCAGGTGAGGAGCTCAGAGCTGCATGACAGGCAGTCCTGGGTTCAGATTCCAGGACAGCCTCTTCCCAGCAATATGGCTTAACCTTTCGGACCCTTAGTCTCCTCCTCTGATAAAGAGGCTACAGAAAGAATACCTCTCTCCCCAAGTGGTGGCCAGGATGAATGAAACTATGCCAGGCAAGTGTCTACCACCTTCTAGGTGCCCACCCAGTAAGGACTATTTCTCTATCTCTTCCTTCCTGAGCCCCATTGCCCCAGCAGAGCCACTCCGCCTTCCATTTATCTACAAACAATGGAGAGTACACCTTTCTTTCATCCTTATTTGCAAAGATAGGGACTGAGTGGCCCTTTTAAGGTGGGGGGCAGCATGCAATGGCTTTCTTTTTATAAAAAGGAAACACTGACAAAACCATAGGATAAGAGGGGTACAACTCCACACATTTCCCACCACCAGAACTCCGTATCCCATCCCCTCCCCTGATAGCTTTCTTATTCTTTATCCCTCTGGGAGTATGGACCGAGGGTCATTATGGGGTGCAGAAGGTGAAAGGTCTGGCTTCTGTGATTGCTTCTCTGTACTCGCAGCCTGTCTCTTTCCCTAGTGGGGCGGGGCTCTGGGGAAGCAGGGCTCCAGGACACATTGGCAATAGCTTTTTTTTTTTTTTTAACCAGAGCACTGTTCAGCTTTGGCTTATGGTGTAGGGATTAAAGCTGGGACTATGGAGCCTCAGCCATGAAAGTCTCTTTGCATAACTATTATGCTATTTACCCCTACCCTTTATTATTTTTTTTATTGCCACCAAGGTTATATCTGGGGCTTGGTGCAGGCACTACAAATCTATCACTCCGGGCAGCCTTTTTTTTTTGTATTTTATTTGATAGGATAGAGAAAAACTGAGAGAGGAGGAGGAGAAATAGAGAGGTAAACATTTGCAGACCTGCTTCACCACTCATGAAGCTTCTTTTCTGCAGGTGGGGAGTGGTGGTTCAAATCAAATTGTTGTAGTTATTATTGTTGTTATTAATGTCGTCATTGTTGGATAGGACAGAGAGAAATGGAGAGAGGAGAGGAAGACAGAGAGGGGGAGAGAAAGATAGACACTAGCAGACCTGCTTCAGCGCCTGTGAAGCGACTCCCCTGAAGATGGGGGAGGTGGGGAGCTGGGGGCTCGAACTGGATCCACATGCACTTAACCTGCTGTGCTACTGCCCGACTCCCCCCAGTTTTTTTAAAGAAGGAAGAAAAAAAGAGTATTCAAGCAGTGGTGAACATTATAGAGTACATATGTTATCGTCTGCAAGGATTTGGATTGAAGCCCCTCTTCCCCACCTGCAGTGGGAGAAGCTTCATGATGGTGAAGCAGAGCTGCAGGCATCTCTCTTTTCTCTCTCTTTATCACCCCTTTCCTATTGATTTCTGTCTCTACTGAATAAATAAAGAAAAGAAAAAATAAAGAAACGAGAAAGAGAGTCAGACACCAAAGAAACAAGCTGCTTGATCCACCCCACCTGCCTTTCCTCTTTCCCACTTAACCTAAAGTCAAGCTTAGATGCAGAGCTGAAACTCTCCTGACCCCAGGAGTGTACCTTGAATGAGACTGGGCCTCACCCCAGGCCACTACAATCAAGCCCTGTCTTGTACAGTACTGTCTATTGTGGCAGGCACCACAGTTCCTCACACCATGCCTGGGTCTTGTCTCCAGGCCTGGCAGAAGGAGCCAGGGACATGCAGGACAGCCCTGAAACCAGTGAGTGGGTCCTGGGCAGAGAGCCAGCACATAACTGTGAGGTGCTAAGTGAGATGAGAGCCAGAGACCTCAGCTACCCCAGTCCAGGGATTGTGAACCAGGAAATTTAGTCACAGCAACAGGAGTCTCCAGGGTGACTCAAGAAATCATTCTGGAGATAATGTAGCCACTTCTACTAAGTCATCTCACCCCCTCCCAGGCCGCTTTTTTAACAAAGTACCTCACCTGAATCCACTCTTGCCTCTCAGTGCATTAAAGACACCTGCTGGTTGGAGACATTGAGGAAGATAGAACTTGTGGTATTAGCATCTCCATTTTACTGATGAAGAAATTGGGGTCAGAAAGGGTAAGCTGTTTCCCCCAGACCACACAGCTTGGAGTAGATGAATCTGGGATGGAAAACCAAATGTTTCAGACTCCAATTACAGAGCTCATTCCTATCAGGCCCCTGTGGCCTCACCACCAAGTCATCACTCATCTTGACTGCATCCACTGGAACCCTTGTCACTAATGCTGTCACCATGCTGCTCTGTTCCATTGCTTTTGCCAAACTCACTGCCCTAGTCCTGTCTGCAGCAGCCTCTGGGCTCATCCTTCCAAAGGGGCGGCCCTCTCTCTCAATATATTTCATTGATTATATATGAGAAATGATTTCTTCCTTCCTTCCTTCCTCCCTCCCTCCCTCCCTCCCTTCTTTCCTTCCTCTTTTTCATTTTATAGGACAGAGGAAAAATTAAGAGGGAAAGGAAGGT
Source organism: Erinaceus europaeus (assembly GCF_950295315.1). Taxonomy (NCBI): domain Eukaryota; kingdom Metazoa; phylum Chordata; class Mammalia; order Eulipotyphla; family Erinaceidae; genus Erinaceus; species Erinaceus europaeus. The sequence goes on from NC_080163.1 coordinate 47,082,817, forward strand.
AGGAAGAGAGTCAGAGGGACACCTGTAGCACTGCTCATGAAGTTTACCCCCTGCAACTAGGGAGTGGGGACTTGAACCTAGGTCCTTGCATATGGTGATGTGTGTGATTTACTAGGTGTGCTGTTACTTGACTCCTCCTTCTTTCTCCTTCTTCCATTCTTCTTCTTCTCTTCCTCCCCCTCCTCTCCTCCTCCTCTCCTCCTCTTCTTCTCCTCCTTCTCCTCTACTTCTCCTCCACCTCCTTCTCCTCCTTCTCCTCTTCTTCTCCTTTTCCTTCTTCTTCTCCTTCTTCTTTTTCTCCTTCTTCCTCTCCCTCTCCCTCCCCCCTCCCTTCATGATAGAGAAATAGAACCAGAGCATCACAATGGTAGATAGAAAGCCAGGGATTGAACTCAGGACCTTGTGCTTCCAAGTTCAGCACCCTAATCAGAGAACTATCTCCTTGGTCCCAAGAGACAGCTGTACATAACTAAGAGAGGAGAAAAAGAAGTCAGGTCCAAGAAGGATGACAGAGGACCTAGTGGGGGTTGTATTGTTATATGGGAATCTGAAGGATGTTATGCATGTATATAAACTATTGTGCTTACTGTTGAATGTAAAACATTAATTCCCCAATAAAAAAATAAAAAAAAAGAAGTCAAAGCACGTTCTGATATGTGTAGTGCTGGGAGCTGAACTAGGAACCTTGGGTATAAGAGCCTAATGTTTTACCACTTGAGCCATTTCTCCAGTCATGGGGCTGCCTCAAATGTTTGTGTCCCAGGTATTTTCCACAAGGGTAAACTATCACCATGAAGGTCAGGGGAAGGAGCAAGACAGGCAGTGACCTGGAGCTAGGACCCCACTAGGACTAGGTACACAGTGTAGTCACTGCTTCCCCAAAGGAAGGCTATTCCTGCATGCTCATGGGATACACACAGCCCCATCACCTGCTGCTTGCGTCATGTGGCTGTGTTGCTTTCCAAGAGAGACCTCCTCTGCCAGCTTTCTTCAGTCTTCCAGCTTCCCAGTCTCCCAGTTTCCCCCCAGACTCTGAAGAGAGCAGCCCAGCCTTTCCCAGTGATAAGCCCAGCCACCCCACTGTTCCTGGAGAATGTTCCCTCCTCCTCCCCTGCAGAGGCCAAGAACATGGCCCCTGGATGACTGCTGTGAAGACCTCATTCCAGAAAGGTCTACCAGTGGCTGGCCTCTGGGTTGTTTTCTCACAAGCAGAGCCTCACACTTGATTTGAGATGGTCTCTAACTCCTTGAATTGCCTGAGTGACCTTTAGCAGGAGCCACTGTGGAATCCTGACTTCTGCATGACATTCACTAATAAGTCTTACCTTCTCCTGCCGCTCCCCAGAGCCAGCCCCCATGATGAATACAGGAAAGATCCAGTCAGGAAAATGCCAGCAGCACTGTGCCAGGTTGGGGCTATCGACCTATCCTATGGGGTGCCACCTGATCCTTGAAGCAACCTTATGATACAGCTTTTAGGATAGCCCACATTGTGGTTATGGAAATAGAAACTCATATAGGTTAAGTGATTTAGGCAAGATCAAACAGGAACACAGTGGTAGAGCCATGGTTTCAACCTAGGCATGCCATTTCCACTCCCAAGATACATTGCAGCTCTGGCTCAGCTCCAGGGAGGACCCCATCACAGGAAAACAGTCTCCACTCCAGCTTGGCAATATCTTTCAGGGTGAAAAATTCACATGCTCTTTGAGCTGACTATCACTCATCTAAATGAATCCTCAAGAATATTCATTCATGTACACAAAGTGTACTAGGTTCTCCCTCCTCAAAATGTGTCAGATATTCTTCTTGCAACAGTAGAAATTAAAAATAAGGGGGCTGGGTGGTAGCACAACAGATTAAGCACACATGGCATAAAGCGCAAGGACCAGTGTAAGGATCCTGGTTCCAGCCCCCAGCACCCCACCTGCAGGGGGATCGCTTTGCTAGCGGTAAAGCAGGTCTGCAGGTGTCTATCTTTCTCTCTCCTTCTCTGTCTTCCCTTCCTCTCTCCTTTTCTCTCTGTCCTATCCAACAACAACAACAGCTATAACAACAATAACAATAACAACCACAACAAGGGCAACAAAAAGGGAAAAATGGCCTCCAGGAGCAGTGGATTCATAGTGCAGGCACTGAGCCCCAGCAATAACCCCCTAGAGGCAAAAAATATATAAATAAATAAAAAAAGAAAAAGAAATGAAAAATAAAACAACACAAATGTCCACCAACAAGGGAGTCAATGGATAAGCAGAATCACCACAAAGTTGTCTGCACCCCATAATGACCCAGGGTTCATACTCCCAGAGGGTTAAAGAATAGGAAAACTATCAGGGGAGGGGATACAGAGCTCTGGTGGTGGCAATTGTACCCCTCTTATCCTATGGTCTTGTCAGTATTTCCATTTTATAAATAAATACATACATACATAAATAAATAAATAAACAAATAAATAAATAAATAGGAAAGGACTACTGACTAGCATGGGAACCGCCTTCTTTTTTTTCCTTCTCCTCCTCTTTCTTCTTCTTTCTTTTTTTTTTTTTTTTTTTTTTTTTTTAGATAGAAACAGAGTCAGAGTGAAATAAACCACAGCACTGAAGCTTCCTCCAATACAGTGGGGACCAGGCTCAAACCTGGGTTGCACACATGACAAAGCAATGTACTATCCAAGTGTTTCTCAAGCCTGCATGGAAAGCTCTTTGAGACATAGAATTGGGCTGGCAAACCAGTTAGCTTACCTGGATAGTGTGTTTGCTTTGATCCCAGTCCCTATAGCACTGAAGCAAGTTTTGGTACTATGGTATCTTTTACTCTCTCTTCTCTATCTGAAGAAAGTTAACTCAGATTCATGTTTGAGTCCAGCCCCCACCACATAGGAGGAAGCTTCAGTGATGTGGTATCTTTCCTCCTTTCTGTCTTTGTCTCTCTCTTTCTGAAAAAGATGAACCAGTGTCATGAAACCCTGGAGACAATATGTAAAAAAGACATAATTGAGGGAGGGACATGATGACACCTTGAAACATATATATGTGTGTGTATGCATATTTTCTATGTAGATAAACATTATGTATTCATATTTTGTTTACACACTTTTTTTTGTCATTGCCAGAGTTTTACTGCTCCAAGCTGACTGTTTTTTTCCTTTTTTCAAATAAAAATATGGAGAGGCAGAGAAGGAGGAGGCAGAAGGGCACTCTCCACAGCACTGAACCTTCCACCCCCCAGCTCCATAATGCTCCCAGGTGGTGAACCGGGTGTCTGTACATGGGTTTTGCACATGGGCGAGCAGGCGCTCTCCCAAGTGAGCTGTGTTGATGGCCCTTTTTAAAAGGTACTGGATGTTTCCCAGTGAGTGGCAGTAGGAAAAGATGGGGAGGTGAAAGGAGAAGAATGCCCTGACTCTGGGTCTCAGACACTCTGCCCTCCTGTCCTGTATGATTAGGTGATCCCTCTCATTCACAAGGGCTCCCACACAGATGGTCAGTGCCAGATCCAAGGAGGGCAGTTTCTAGTCAGCTTAGGTTGCCATGCCCTGCCATCCCCACTTACACCCTGTACGTACACATCCCCTGTACTTACACCAGCATAGCTGTCATTCTCTTGCTAGGCTGGAATCAATGAAGTTTCACGGCTGTACCAACTCTGGCTCACCTCCCCTGGGCTGTGCCTTGGGGTGTGCCAGAGCCAGCCAACTTAGATGGGCATGAGTCAAACTTGTGACCGAGTTCCTCCTTCTGTCTCTCTTATTTAGCACTGAGTTTTGCATCATGTAAATTAGATAAAATCTGGGGACATTTGATAAGGAAGGGGAGGAGTGCCTATGACTAAGGAGGGGGTGGCTGACTGTTTTTAGAGATCCCTCGTGGAGGGAGGCTTACATCATAAGGGCTGTAAGTAGAGACATTCTTTACTACTGGGCTCTGGTTGTCAGATGAACTCCAGATGACCATGCCTTACTCCCCACTCCACGTACCCTAACATTCTACACAGACCTGGGGCAGTGTGGTGGGGGAGAGGAGTGTCAGATGGCCTTCTGTTGTTATGTAGCAGGAAGAATGCTTCTACTGCCTCTGATTGGCCCTTCTTGAATATGAGGTTGTGTTTTCTTTCTAATGAACTTTGGTCTTTCTGCTTCACTACTGAATGTCAGTTCAGTGATTCTAATTGACCAGCCCTCCTTAGCCCCCTGACTTCATCTAGCTTTCTCATCAGACTGTCCTTGTTCCTTCAGTTCTCTCTCTCTGAACTGTCTTTTTAAATATTTATTTATTTATTTATGCTCTTTTGTTGCCATTGTTGTTTTATTGTTGTAGTTATTATTGTTGTTGTTATTGATGCCATCGTTGTTGGATAGGACAGAGAGAAATGGAGAGATGAGGGGAAGAAAGAGAGAGGGAGAGAAAGATAGATACCTGCAGACCTGCTTCACCGCCTGTGAAGCGACTCCCCTGAAGGTGGGGAGCTGGGGGCTCAAACTGGGATCCTGAGCTGGTCCTTGCGCTTTGTGCCAAGTGCACTTAACCCACTGTGCTGACGCCCAACTCCTTGAACTGTCTTTCTTGTCTTCTATTTCTCTAAGCTGATCTAGAGTCTCCTGGCTATAAATCCAATTCAAATTGACTTATACTTTTTTTTTTCTTTTGGCCTACATAACTGAAAAACAAACTTCAGGTAGACATCAGGCATAGCAGGATCCAGGCACTTAGAGGATTTTACTTGGCAGGTCTCTGACTCTGTACCACTTCATGCTGACTGGTCCTTTGCTGGTCTTCTCTGTATTCTCTTGCTCCTTGAGTCATTTAAGCAGCTCAGGTCTTAACTCCAACAATGTGACAAACCCAGTGATAACACAGAACTCTTTTCCCAGTAATTAAGCAACATATTCAGTACTGATGGTATTGGATTACCTACTATTGACTCATGTGGCCCAAGGATGGGACACACAGTTGACCTGCCCCAATCACATGTTCATGTGAGCTCTTGGGTCAAGCCAGGTGAGGCCAGCTCTTTCTAAACCACATGGATAGAGGGAGGAAGAGGTGACTTCCTGGAGGGACCTGAGTGTTCAGCTGCAAAAAGAAGCTGGAAGAACAAGGAGGCAAACTAACATGACACACATTTGGAAGAGGTCTGACTTTTCTCTATTGAAAATCCAGGTGTGTTCTGTGTAATCTGACTCACCACTCTCATTCTCGGGCACACCCCCTGGCTTCCTTATGTAGCCATGGGCAGGTTACCTGCCAGATCCTAGCAATTCCAGATCATTTTAGGTCAGTCCTACACTTGTTCCCACTCCCTCCCCATCTCTGTTCCCACTGGAGATAGAGGGAGAAAAAAAGAAGGGTGAGAGAACACAAGAGGAAGCAGAGAGAAGGTCAACAAAGACAGAAAGGGAGGCAGAATGTCACAAGCAAACTTCCAAGGATGTGCAGGTGCCAGGACCTAGGCCCACCTTCTCCCCACATGCCCAGCTTGTGAATGGTGCATCATGGCTTGGCTATGCCAGCAGCCTGATCAGGCTGGGCTCCAAGCCCCCACTGCTTTGTCAGGGTATCATTATTCCCTTTCTGTAGCTCTTCTCACCTGGAGGTTCTTTCTTCTTCTCTGGCCCACACACCAGGGCTGAACACAGATGCTTCTGTGTTTTCTTGCCCTATTTTTAGCCTCTCTTAACTGCCATATTCTTCGGGGGACCCCCCCACTCCCACCCCCACTGGCACATCACCAGTGCCTTTGCACCTATGGATACCATCCTTGCCCCAAGCCAGCCTCCCCCTTCTTTTCTCTTTCTTTTTTTAAAAAATATTTATTTATTTACTTATTTATTCCCTTTTGTTGCCCTTGTTTTATTGTTGTAGTTATTATTGATGTTATCGTTGTTAGATAGGACAGAGAGAAATGGAGAGAGGAGAGGAGGAGAAGAGAGAGGGGGAGAGAAAGACAGACACCTGCAGACTGCTTCACCACCTGTGAAGCAACTCCCTTGCAGGTGGGGAGCTGGGGCCCGAACCGGGATCCTTAAGCCCGTTCTTGCGCTTTGTGCCATGTGCACTTAACCCACTGCGCTACTGCCGGCTCCCTTTTATATATATATATATTTATTTTCTCTTTTGTTGTCCATTTTTTATTGTTGTTGTAGTTGTTGTTGTCATTGATGTCATTGTTGTTAGATAGGACAGACAGAAATGGAGAGAGGAGAGGGAGACAGAGAGAGGGAGAGAAAGACACCTGCAGAACTGCTTCACCACTTGTGAAGCTACTCCCCTGCAGGTGGGGAGCTGGAAGCTCAAAACGGGATCCTTACGCTGGTCCTTACGCTTTGCGCCATTTGCGCTTAACCCGCTGTGCTATTGCCCTACTCCCCTCTTTTCCCTTTCTACTGCACTGTCCATTTTTTCTCTGGAGAAAGCCAAGACCTCTGCAGCAGGGAGTTCCTTGTTCTCTCTGGGAGGAGCATCAGAGGACTCATGAGCTGGGTTCTGGGCAGATCTAGCCAGCTGATCACCCAGGGATAACTGAGGACTCACCCATGTGCAGTCTGCCACCCAGTCTTTTCCACTACTTCATACTGGCTGCTCCTTTACTGGCTACCCCATACACAGAACTTTGCTGGCTATAAAGTGAGTCTCTGGGTCCCTTGACATCCTCTGGTTTTGCAACTTTCTCCTGGGCTTTAGGAGACAGCAAGTACCCTGAAATTTGCCTCTAATTAACTGTGGAAACCTTAGACAAGTCTCTTCTCAGCCAGGCTCTTCAGTTTATGCATGATGATCAAGTAGAAATTAGACCAGGGAGGTAAATTCTGGCACATATGCCACCATTTCTGCTCCAGAGCCCATGGCAGGCATTGCCAATCAATAACAGCATTCTTGTCTCAGGATGCACTCCAGGCAACCATTACTCATCATTTGGCACTAGCCAGTGAGTAAATTTCTTTGCCACTCCTGGGCTGGCACAAGGGCCTCTTCCAGTACTGACAGTGAAGGTTTCTTTTGGTCTGGGTGAATCAATGTCACTCCCTTATTTCTCCCTCCAGCTCATTCTTTTGATCATCCCCAGCCTTCCCTCTCTCCCATCTTGCCTTATGTCTAAGTTCCTGCGGCTGAGTCCCTGTAAGCCCTAGATAATGTCTGGGTCTCCAAGGTTCTGTTTACTGTCATTCAACTTCAGGCTCTTTGAAAGTTACATTTTCCAGGCAGTCACACTTACACATGTTGAGTGGTTCCACGGCATTGGCTCAGGGGTGGGAGGCACTTCTGGTGACACCAGGCACAGTATAAGCAGTAGAAGTGATGTGACTGGAGGAAAAATTTTTGTTAATATTTTAAAAAATAAAAAGAGGAAACAGGGTGGGCAGGCAAGGGACTAGAGTTAAATCTATCTATCAAGGCTTCACCGATCGGCATGGGGAGGGGAGTATGAAAAGAATTTATCCCAACCCTCCCCCCCTCCAAGGTCACAGTCAGAGGGATGGAAGGAGGGACAGGTAGGACCTAAAAGCAAAGGACAAAGGGAACATATAAATTAACAGCTGAACTGACAAACATGAAAGGGACATAGGGATTCTTTGGTGAGGACAAGGTATTTGCAGACAACTGTGATAATGAGATGGACTTATGGTGGGTGCTTTGAGAACCTAAAAAGCATTCACTGGTTATTGATCAGAAGATTTCGGGACCAGGAGGTAGTGCTTGCCTACAGCCAATTAGATGCTTGCTGCACAGCCCACTCCAGGCTGCAGGATGTGTCTACCCCACCTGAGCTGCCTACAACAGCTTTAGAATTTCAGCAAGTGTTGTCAACTTTATTTGAGCAGCAGGTCCACTTGTGGGACATACACAAGGGCCCATCAGACAGGAGCAGTGTGGTCACAAGAGAAATGCCTACCTGCATGCCAGATTCAAATTCCAACTTATCGGGAGTCAGGTGGTAGCACATCGGGTTAAGTACACGTGGCGCTATGCCCTGTTCAAGTCCCCTGCAGATGGGGAGCCACTTCACAGGCAGAGAAGCAGGTCTGCAGGTGTCTATCTTTCTCTCCTTCTCTGTCTTCCCCTCCTCTCTCCATTTCTGTGTCCTATCTAACAATGACAACATCAATAACAACAACAATAATAATTACAACAGCAATAAAAAACAAGGGCAACAAAAGAGAAAATAAATAAATATATATAAATAAAAAACACAGTTCCAGCTTATCCATGTAATAACTATGAGATTCATGACTTAGCACACCCAGTTGAGTGCACATGGTACAATGTGCAAGAACCTATGTTCAAGCCCACAGTTCCCACATGCAAGGGAAAGCTTCATGAGTGGTGAAGCAGTGCTGCAGGTGCCTCTCTTCCCTATGTCCTTTCCCTCTCCCTATGTAGCCCTTCCCTCTCAAGTTCTCTGTTTCAATCCAATAAACAAATAAATATTTTATTATCTTTATTTATTTATTGGATAGAGATAGCCAGACATCAAGATGAATGGAGAGATAGAGAGGGAGAGAGACAAAGAGACACCTGCAGCCCTGCTTCGCCACTCATAAATATTTCACACCGCAGGTGGAGATGTGCGCTTAACCCGCTACACTACCACCAGGCTCCCAAAATAAATTTTTTTAAAGGATGAGCAGCAGCTAACTCATAAGGTCATGTTGAATATTGAGCGAGAATCACATTCCTAGTTACTTCTTTAAAAAGTATTAACTCTAGGGAGTCGGGCGGTGGCGTAGTGGGTTAAGCACACATAGCACAAAGCGCAAGGACTGGCATAAGGATCACGGTTTGAGCCCCTGGCTCCCCACCTGCAGGGGAGTCGCTTCAGAGGCGGTGAAGCAGGTCTGCAGGTGTCTGTCTTTCTCTCCTCCTCTCTGTCTTCCCCTCCTCTCTCCATTTCTCTCTGTCCTCTCTAACAACGACAACATGGATAACAACAATAATAACTACAACAATGGAAGTCAGGTGGTAGCACAGTGGGTTAAGTGCACTTGGCGTGAAGCACAAAGACCAGCATAAGGATCCCAGTTTGAGCCCCCAGCTTCCCACCTGCAGGGGAGTCGCCTTACAAGTGGTGAAGCAAGTCTGCAGGTGTTTATCTTTCTCTCCCCCTGTCTCCCCCTCTTTTCTCCATTTCTTTCTGTCCTATCCAACAATGATGACAACAATAATAGCTACAACAATAAAAACAACAAGGGCAACGAAAGAGAATAAATAAATATTTTTTAAAAAATAAATAACCTGAAATGAAATTGGAGTATTACACGAAAGTAAGACTCTGGGGTGGGTGGGTGGGTGGGGAGAATACAGGTCCATGAAAGATGATGAATGACATAGTGGGGGTTGTATTGTTAAATGGGAATCTGGGGAATGTTATGCATGTACAAACTATTGTATTTACTGTTGAATGTCAAACATTAATTCCCCAATAAAGAAATAAATTATTAAAAAAAAAAGAATAGGAAAGCTATCAGGGGAGGGGATGGGATAAGGAGAAAAAATAAATAAATAAATAAATAAATAAATACAACAACAATAAAAAACAAGGGCAACAAAAGGGAAAAATAAATAAATATAAAAAAATTTTAAAGTATTAGCTCTAAAGATATATATTAATGGGGAGTCGTGTGGTAGCACAGCAGGTTAAGCACATGTGGCGCAAAGTGCAAGGACCGGTGTAAGGATCCCTGTTTAAGCCCCTGGCTCCCCACCTGCAGGGGAGTTGCTTCACTGGCGGTGAAACAGTTCTGCAGGTATCTGTCTTTCTCTCCCCCTCTCTGTCTTCCCCTCCTCTCTCCATTTCTCTCTGTCCCAACAACAACGACATCAATAACAACAACAATAATGACTACAACAATAAAACAACAAGGGCAACAAAAGGGAAAATAACTAAATATTTTTTTAATTTAAAAAGATAAATATTAATAAAAATGAAGATACAGTATGGAATTGGATTCCTGGTTGATAATGAATGGTAACTGTGAACAGTAATACTTGCCATGTTATTATCATGGGTGATGATGAATTTAAGGGGTCCCTATAGACTATATATGAGTGACTTCATATATTCATTGCATAGATGGCTTAGTGGTAACTCTAGGGATTACCTGTGTTACTACTTGCTTAAAAAAAATCTTTCAAAACAATTGCTGCTTGGGGGTGGGGTGTGGGAGGGGCTTTGTGGTCCTAGTGCATGATGGTAGAAAAGGACTAGGTTGGGAGTGAGTGTTTTGCAGACACCTATCATGATGGGATGGAAAAAATTACCTGAGTGTCAACAACTGTATTGTAAACTATTAACCTCCCAATTAGAAAAAAAAAAAATGCTGGTTGGGAGGTGACACAGTGGAAAAAGGAAGCCTGAGGTCCTGAGTATGATCCCTGTATCGCATATGCCAGAATGATGTACTGGTTTTCTCTCATGCTACTCTTCTACTTTCGCTCTTTTTTTTAAAATTTAATATTTATTTCTTTATTCCCTTTTGTTGCCCTTGTTGTTTTACTGTTGTAGTTACTGATGCCTTCATTGTTGGATAGGACAGAGAGAAATGGAGAGAGGAGGGGAAGACAGAGAAGGGAAGAGAAAGACAGACACCTGCAGACCTGCTTCATCGCCTGTGAAGTGACTCCCCTGCAGGCGGGAAGCCAGGGGCTCAAACCCGGATCCTTAAGTCGGTCCTTGTGCTTTGCGCCACATGTGCTTAACCTGCTGCGCTACTGCCCAACTCCCTCTCCTTTTGCTCTTATAAATAAATTAAAAATAATATTTCACTCTTTATTTTTATTTTATTTTTGCCACCAGAGTTATCACTGGGGCTTCTTGTGGGCAGGATTTCATCACTCCCAGTGAACTTTTTTTAGTAGGTGAGAAACAGAGAGGGAGGGAGAGACAGAAAGAGAAGGAGAAACACCACAGCACCACTCCACTGCTTGTGAAGCTAGCCCTTTGCATTCATGTGGTGCCCTGGGGCTCAAACCCGGATCTCTGTGCATGATGAAGTGTGCTCTCTAGCAGGTGAGCCATATCCTGACCCACTAATGATGGGACTCTCCCAGTCATATCAATGAAATCCCATGTGACAGATACATTGTGTCTCAACCCAAAAGTCTGCAGTTCAAGATGCTTGCTCTTGGACAGCGCTGAATCTAGTAAAAGAAAAATTGGACAGCTCCCCGGGGCCTGAAAGGAAGGGTTACTCCTTCCTGGAGTGCAACTCCAGGCCTGGGGGGGCCATGCAGAGGGCTGGGCCACAGACTGGGAAAGGGCCCTGAGAGGCTGACAAGCCTGAGGGGCAGCTTCTAAAGCCAGTCTTTGTCTCTTTCACCACTCTGCCAAGGGAGGGAGCCTGTTCAGGCTGCCAATGCCACCCCCACTCCTCCAGACCTACCCCCCACCCCAATTCCCAAGGAACTGGGAAAACAAGGCTGTAGGTTAGCAAGGGTCAGCCAGGCTAGAAGCCTGAGTGTCCCCCCACCCCCACTGGGGGCAGGGAACTAGGCATGAAGCTCATGGGGCCACTTCCTGGCCCTGAGGGAATGGCTACTTTGCTGAGGCTTCAGCTAAAGGTGAGGTGGTGGGCAGTGGAAGCAGATAGGCACCACCTAACCCTGTGTGTTGTGTCGCATCTCTGCCTCTCCCTGCAGAGGGGAAACCCAGGGCAGCTCAGGAAAAAAAAACCCTGGCCTCAGGTTTCTAGCCCCAGAATGTGAATGGTGCCAACTTGAACCTCTAGGCCCTACTTTCAAAATGCCTCTTCTGGGACTGAAGAGATAGCTCACCCATAGGGTGCATGTCTTGCTAAATGAGCAACCCGGGTTCAAATCGCAGCGCCACATGGGTGGAACCATGCATGATACTGGGTGCTGTAGTCTCTCTCTCTCTCTAGGTGAATGAAAAAATGGCCTGGGATGGGGGTAGATAGCATAATGGTTATGCAAAGAGACTCTCATGGGAGTCGGGTGGTAGCGCAGCGGATCAAGCACAGGTGGCACAAAGTGCAAGGACTAGCGAAAGAATCCCGGTTCGAGCCCCTGAATCTCCACCTTTAGGGGAGTCACTTCACAGGCAGTGAAGTAGGTCTGCAGGTGTCTCTCTTTCTCTCCCCCTCTCTGTCTTCCCTTCCTCTCTCCATTTCTCTCTGTCCTGTCTGACAACAATAATAACTACAACAACAAAAAACAAAGAGACTCTCATACCTGAAGCTCCAAGGTTCCAGGTTCAATTCCCCACACTACCATAAGCCAGAACTCTCTCCAACGCCATAAGCCGGAGCTGATCAGTGGTCTGGGAGCAGTGGAATCACACTTGCATATGGCCCAGCTCCACACCACCAAAAAACTCTTCACAGAGCTAGTGAAAAGAGCTCAGTGTGTGTGTGTGTGTGTGTGTGTGTGTGTGTGATGGTGGCACACCTGGCTGAGCACATATGTTACAAAGTGCAAGGACCCAGGTTCAATCCCCAGTCCCCACCTGTAGGGGGAAAGCTTTGAGAGTGGTGAAGCAGTGCTGCAGGTGTCTCTCTGTCTCTGTCTCTCTCTATCCCCCACTTCCTCTCAATTTCTGGCTCTCAAATAAAAAGATAATTAAAAAGTTAAAAAAAAAAAGAAAAAGAAAAAAGAAATAGCTCACTTGGATAGTGTGTTGTTTTCCCATGTTTGAGTCCCAGGTTCAGCCTACCCTCCATCACACTGAAGGAAGCTTTAGCGATGTTGTGTCTTTCATTCTCAGCCTCTCTATCTCTATTAAAAACAAAAACAAAGGGGGCAGGGGTAGACAGCATAATGGTTATGCAAAAAGACTCTCAAGCCTGAGGCTCAGAAGTCCCAGGTTCAATCCCCGGCACCACCATAAAGCAGTGCTGATCAGTGCTCTAGTAAAACAAACAAACAAACAAAAGTTCTTTCAGTGGGGCATCTCTCCCTCTGACTATGCAATTCACACAATTCAAGTCCCAGTACTGCTGTTTACCAGTGACCTATCACTAGAGTCGTCTCTGTGAGCAATATGTGCCTCGGTTTCCTCACCCATAAGTTAGGGGTGGGGGGAAAAAAAAAAGAGCTCTTGACAGGATTCAGCGAGAATGATGCATGTGCAGTATTTATATTTAGCCAGGTCTAGCACATAGAAAACACTTTTTAAAATGTTAGTTATTATTCCCCTAATTAATTATCCTTTGTGTTTGTGAGGTCCCCAAATGTACCATGATTGAACAATTTAGACAAATTCCAGCCTGGGAGTCTGGGGCAGTCAGTATGACAGCATATATCTCCCGACAGTGAATATGGTCCCTCAACAACCCAGTTCGGCCACAAAGATACTGCACACCCCATTCTCCAGGGCCAGCTGAGCTCACAGCTGAGAGACGAGGGGGTTTCAGATGATAACACCCTGATCTCTTTGGCCTCTCTCCTGCCTAGGGCCCAGGAGGTGGCAGAGGGGTGGGAAATGACCACTCTGTCGTCAGTGCCCAAAGTGGCCTTCCTGCTTATGTCTGGGAAACACAGCAGGGCACAGGGCCCAAACTGGCTGGATTTCTCTGGAATTCAGACCTAATACTGCAGAGGCAGAACTGGCCTGGGGGTGGGGGGGAGGTAGCCCACCACTCCCACAAGCTATTGCTGGAAGGTTGGAGAGAGAGAAAGAGAGAGGCCCCACCAGTGCCCATCTGCCCTCTTTCTCTGCAGGAACAGACTGTGTTCCGGTGTTTACCTGGGTGGGGGGCTGCTGTGTCTGCTCTGTCCATGGGTCCTTCCGTGTCCCCCACCCTGCGGATGCCTGGGCTGAGTTGTATATTTCCGGAGTTGCCTATTTGAATCACAGGCTTTTATTTTTAGAAAATTACAAATGCGGGGTGGGGGGGGAGGCTGGGAGGAAAGGCTGGGGCGGGGTGCAGAGATGGGGATGGGAGATGGGGGCAGTTCTGAATATGATGCCTCCAAGATGGGAATGGATGTCAATACTAAGGGGACTAAGTGTGGTTGTGGGAAAGAGGAGTTGAGAGAGTAGGGGTATCCCCCTGCACTCCTTGTGCTTTGAGCTGGGATCAGAGTCTTTACCCAGCTGGGGAGGGCGGCAAGTGGAGGGGGACAGGTCAAGGGTCACCTCTCAGGCATGTAGCTGGGTCCCCTGGGAGGCCTAGGAGCCTGGGAAAGAGACAGAGAAAGTCGCTCCCCACCCCCCTCCTCTGGCCTTAGGGACTGGGAGAGCAGCTTCCTGCATGGACAACTCCTCAGTCCCTGTGGGCTGAGGATGCCTTAACCCTTTTGATGCTGGTGTCAGAGAAAGCAGGGCAACACAGTTGTGCACACATGGGCTCACATTCCAAAGCTTGTGAGGAGGCTCTGCAATGGCGAGAATTCAGCTGAGTCTCCTCTCCTGGAGCACACTGAAAGGGTTTCACTGGTGGGCGTTGAGTGAGTGGACAGTAAACAGAATTCAGAACTTGTAGGGTCAGAAGTTCCCATCCTAGGGAGTCTGGCAATAGCACAGCAGGCTAAGCGCACATAACACAAAGGTCAAGGACCAGTGTAAGGATCCCAGTTTGAACCCCCGGCTCCCCACCTGCAGGGGAGTCGCTTCACAGGTGGTGAAGCAGGTCTGCAGGTGTCTATCTTTCTCTCCCCCTCTCTGTCTTCCCCTCTTCTCTCCATTTCTCTCTGTCCTATCCAACAACAATAACTACAACAGTAAAACAACAAGGGCAACAAAAGGGAATAAATAAATAAAAATTAAAAAAAATAATAAGTTCCCATCCTGTGGCCTGGGAAGTAACACAGTGGATAAAACCTTGGACTCTCGGGCCAGGTGGTAGCACAGTGGGTTAGCACACATGGCACCAAGCACAAGGACCAGCATAAATATCCTGGGTTCGAGCCCCCGGGTTCCCCACCTGCAGGGAGTCACTTCACAAATGATGAAGCAGGTCTATAGGTGTCTGTCTTTATCTCCCCCTTCTCAATTTCTCTCTGTCCTATCCAACAACAATGACAGCAATAACAACAACAACAACGAAAAACAACAAGGGCAACAAAAGGGGAAAAGTGGCCTCCAGGAGCAGCAGATTCTTAGTGTAGGCACTGAACCTCCAGCAATAACCCTGGAGAAAAAAAATTGTTTTTAATTTAAAATCAAAGGGAGTCGGGTGGTAGCACAGTGAGTTAAGTGCACATGGTGTGAAGCGCAAGGACCCTAAGGATCCTGGTTCAAGCCCCCAGGTCCCTACCTGCAGGGGCGTCGCTTCACAGGTGAAGCAGGTCTGCAGGTATCAATTTTTCTCTCCCCCTCTGTCTTCCCCATCTCTCTCCATTTCTCTCTGTCCTATCTAACAACAACATTATCAATAACAACAACAATAATAACTACAACAACAATAAAAACAAAGACAACAAAAGGGAAAATAAATATTTTTAAAAATTTTAAAAAGAGAGAGAAAAAAAACTTGGACTCTCTGTGGTCTGAGAGGTGGCACAAATTAAAGCATTGGACTCTCAAGCATGAAGTCCCCAGTTTAATCCCTAGAAGCAAATGTACCAGAGTGATGTCTGTTTCTTACTCTCTCTCCTCCTATCTTTCTCATTAATAAGTAAAATCTCTAAAAAACAAAAGCAAAAAAAACCTTGGACTCTCAAATCATGAATTTGATCCCCAGCATTGCCAGAATAGTGCTTGGTTCTCTCTGTCTCTCTCTCTCTGAAACAAATAAATTAATAAATATGTATATATAGAGAAAAGTTCCCATCACATGTGCCAGAGTGGTGCTCTGGTTCTCTCGCTTTCTAATAAATAAATGAATAAATAAATAAATAAGAATTCCCATTATGTGAAGAACAGAATGCCCTGGACTGAGGGCAAACTGGCCTCAAAGCCAGACCTGATTGCTAGCCTGTTATTATGTGACTCTGAGGTGGGAGTACTCAGCTCTCTGGGCTTCAGATCCAGTCTCTGAAAAAGTGTGAGGAAATCAGACCAGTTAAGGTCTGGAGCCCTATGGAGAAACCCTAAACACTTCCATCAGCCTCTCCTGTCCTGGCATCCTCTGAGCAAGGCAGTTCAGAACCCAGACCCTGGATTTTAGCTCTCTGAACCCCACTGAAGCAGGAAGTCAAAGGCTTAGCTTTCTCCATCCCAAGTAAGTGTGCCAACATACAGTCTACATACCCTTCCCCAACAAACTACCATCCTGGTAAATGAGCTACCATCCTGGACTTAGAAACAAGATCACTTTTTCCCCATTGTCTCAAGAGCCATAAACTGAGAGTTAGAAAGATCTGGCCTGAGTTCAAGTTCTCACTATTATTAACCAGTGAAAGTCTTCTTCAGTCAGATTCTCCACTCTCCAAAACTCAATTTCTTTCAACTGTAAAGAAGGGATTAGAGAGAAAACATATATATATGGACTTGCCAGGCTGCATCCAATAAGTTTTTGGATGCAAAATGATATGCAAAAGCAAGAAGCATTGTTATGTGTCTAATTCTAGACTGGTTTAAGAGGGTTTAAAGTATGATGGTTCTGAGCCTCAGGAATCTTGATATGATAAACTTGGCAACCTGGGGCCAGGTGGTGGCGCACCTGGTTAAGTTCACACATTACAGTACATAAGGACCTGGGTTCAAGCCCCTGGTCCCCATCTGCAGGGGGAAAGCTTCATGAGTGGTGAAGCAGGGCTGCCGGTGTCTCTCTGTCTCTCTATCTCTCTATCTCCCCCTTCCCTCTCAGTTTCTCTCTGTCTCTATTCAATAATAAATAAATAAATATTAAAAAAAAAAAACTTGGGTCTCTCTACCCCCCCCCCCACCAGAACACTGCTCAGTTCTAGTTTATGGTGGTGCCAGGGATTGAACCTTCAGTACCTCAGGCATGAAAGTCTATGCACTACTGTTGGTGATATATCTCCCTGGCCCTGAGCATATTTCTTTCTTTTGAGATTTTATTTGTTTAAAGAGAGAGTGGAGGTGAACACCAGTGCCATGCTGAGCATCACTGTGGCATATGAGATTCTGGGGATTAAATTTAGGCCCTCAAGTTTGATAGTACAACATTTTATCCACTGCACCTTCTGGACCATTGAGTATGCTTTTCTTTCTCTCTTTCTCTTTCTTTCTTCCTTTCTTCCTTTCTTTCTTTCTTTCTTTCTTTCTTTCTTTCTTTCTTTCTTCCTTTCTTTCTTTCTTTTTTTCCCCCTCTGAGACTCGGTGCCTGCACTATCAATCCACTATCCACTGCTCCTGGAGGCCATTTTTCCCATTTTGTTGTCCTTGCTGTTGTTGTTGGATAGGACAGAGAGAAATCAAGAGAGATGGGGAAGGGAGGGGAGTGGAGGGGAGGACAGAAGGGAGAGAGAAAGGTAGAGACTTGCAGACCTGCTTCACCGCTTGTGAAGCGACCCTCCCCACCTCACCCCCCACCCCCATTCCCTAGGCCAGTCCTTGTGCTTTGTGTCATGTGTGTCTAATCCACTGTGCTATGGCCCGGCCACCACCTGGGCCCCCTGGAGTATGTTTCTTAACCACTCTAAGCTTCCTGTTTGTCTTCTTGTCTGCAGAATGGAGGATCATGGTAGCACCTACAGCAAAAGGTAATGAGAGGGCATACCGATGATCTATATGGTTCCTGGCACACAGCAAACTCCACAAATAACAGTGACTATCATTGTCACCTTCCGTCAAAGAAGACACTCTGGTGCAACATATGATGGCTGACCATACTCTTCCCAGCTTTTACATTCTGCTTTCACTTTCCTGTGCCTTGTTAACATGACCATGTAGTTTCCCAGTATGTCCTGTTTTTTCTGTCCTGCTTTCACAATGTATATGTAACCATGCAAAACATCAAAGACAAACATCATCCTTAAAGATGTGACAACACTGGTCACAGTGTAAATAACTTGCAGGATAAATCAGAAGTTACACGGGAGTCAGGCAGTAGCCCAGCGGGTTAGGCACAGGTGGCACAAAGTGCAAGGACCAGCATAAGGACAAGCATAAGTCTCTGGCTCCCTACCTGTAGAGGAGTCACTTCACAAGTGGTGAGCAGGTCTGCAGGTGTCTATCTTTCTCTCCTTCTCTCTGTCTCCACCTCCTCTCACCATTTCTCTCTGTTTTATCCAACAATAACAACAATAATAGCTACAACAATAAACAACAAGGGCAACAAAAGGCAATAAATTAATTAATTAATTAATATTTTAAAAAAGAAAAAATACTTAAAAAAATAAAATCAGAAGCTACAGACTGGGAGATGGTACAGTGCTTGAGGGACTCTGAAGCATGAGGTCCCAAGTTTGAACCAGACTGGTCCTCTGGTTCTCTCTCCTACTTTCTCTCTCTCTCTCATAAATAAGTACAATAAAAAAAATGTATCTAGGGGGCTGGGCAGTGGCACACCCAATAGAGCTCAAACATTACCATGCACAAGGACCTGGGTTCTCTCTCCTTCTCTATCCCCCACTTCCTTCTCAACTCCCTCTACCTTTATAAAAATTAACTGATTAAAACTACATCTAAGAGGGAGTCAAGCAGTAGCTCAGCGGGTTAAGCACATGTGGTGCAAAGCTCAAGGACTAGCATAAGGATCCCGGTTTGAGCCCCCAGCTCCCCACCTGCAGCGGAGTTGCTTCACAGGCAGTGAAGCAGGTCTGCACGTATCTATCTTTCTCTCACCCTCTCTGTCTTTCCCGCCTCTCTTCATTTCTCTCCGCCCTATCCAACAATGATGAAATCAACAAAAATAATAACTACAACAATAAAACAAGGGCAACAAAAGGGAATAAATAAATATTTTTTTAAAAACTACGTCTAAGAATAAAATAAGGCAAACACAAACAAATGAGAACATAAAAAAACTCATTGTAAACCAGCTATAAGATTTTTCTGGGCAGAGGTCAGATAGCATAATGGTTATGCAAAGTGACTCTTGTGCCTGAAGCTCCAAAGCCCCAGGTCAATCCCCTTGCACCACCATAAGCCAGAGCTGAACAATGCTCTGGCAAAAAAAAAAAAAAAAAAGATTTTTCTATATTAACATCAAGTTTTCTCAGCCTCTTCACTGTTGGCTTCTCTCTATTCTCAGTCTGTTGAGCCTCTTGGTCAATGTAACTCCAACAAGCACTTACTTCCCTTTACCTCTCTCCACTTTGCTTGTGAGCCCTTTCCCAGACCCATGCCTCTGGCGGTATCATTCCGGGACCCACACCTCCCCTCCTCCATTAATTCTTCCAGCAGCCTCACCCCTACCCTCCCACCTGGAGATGGTGGGGGTTTCACTTCCACCTCCCCCGCCTGACAACAGATATTTCTGAGTTTCTCCTCATTTGGATGAAAATGGAGCTGGCAGAAGCTGCCTCCCCCCCACCCCAACACACACACACACACACACATACACACACACACCCCTTAGAGGTGGAGAGGGAGTGAGTGCCTATGAGGGGATGCCCCAGAAGCCAGGGGTCATGGAGGGAGGGATGGGGCTGCCCCTACACAGCCACCAGCACACCCCACCCCCACCCCACAGTCAGCCACAGGGACTGAGGCTGCCCCTCCTGCCAGGCCAGCCCCCTGGATGCTAGGAGCTGCTTATCAGGTTAGAGCGGAGCCTCTGTCTCTGGCTGTCTCTGCACATTACCCGGCCCATCCGTCCCGCTCTCCTGCGCGCCCTGCCGGCCCCCAGCTCTGCCAGCGCTAACTAGTTAATTGGATCTGGGCTAACCTGGTTATGGGCCAAGTCAGCCCAGCTCCTCTGCCTCCGGAAGCGGGGTTGGGGGCAGGGTAGCTGGGCTTGTGTGTCCATGTCAGAGGGGCCTGTCTCGGAGCTCTTGTTCTGAGCCTCCTAGGGCCCCCTCCGGCCCAAGAAGATGAGATGGGGGACAAGAGTCTTCTGTGAGGACTTGGGTTCCAAGGCTTAGCCCGGCTACTAACATAATTTACAAGCCTCAGCTTCCTGCTTTGTAAATTACATCATAAAAATAATAAGACGCACTGCAAGATCAAGAGGAGCATTAGCTGTCACCAGTGCCTGACACTTAGTAGACTTTCTATGGCTGTTAAGTGGTCACCACGATGTCATCCTCTACAGGCACGTGGGTGCCTGTCTTGCCCCCCCCTTGGGGCGGGACTGGGGGGGGGGGACTTGAGCTGCTTCCATTCACAGTTCCTAGCAGGTGTTTCCTCCAAGGCGTGACTCAAAATCTCCTCAGTTGTTCCTTATGCAAATATTATGCTAATGTTCACGGTCTGCACACTCCTGGGTCCCAGCTCTGGGAAGGTGAAGAGTGGGTTGGTTCCCTGGGCTTTACTTAGGCCCTGCCTGCTCCCTTTCAACCCCCAGGGGACAAATGCCAGGGCTCTGACAGCACCCGTCCTCAAGGCAGGGAGAGGAGAGAGGAGAGAGAGAGAGAGAGAAAGACCCTGACGAAAAGAGAAACAAAGAAAGGCCCCAGTCTTGGTAGGAGATGGACAGCCTCATCATCGCCATAATCATCACCATCAAAAAGGCCTTTGGAAACGTTAGATTCCTCCCCGCCTAGTGCCGGCTACTCTGCAATTATTTAGGCCGGGCCCTGGGGCCCTGGGGATCTGGGGTGGGGGATGGGAGAGGGTGGGAGAGGGTGGGGGAGGGAGGAGCCTGAAGAGGGAGAAGGAGTGCTAGGGTTTGCTGAAAGGAAAATATCCTGAGGCTAGGACCATGCTCTGTCACCCTGACTGAGGCAGAGGGCGGGCTGAGGGCAGGCTGCAGGAGACTAATGAAGTGACCCCCCCCCCCAGTACCAGCTGATGTCTGCTTCTCCTGGCCCCTGCCAGAACTCCCCCCCCCCCCAGTACCAGCTGATGTCTGCTTCTCCTGGCCCCTGCCAGAACTCCATAAGCTCCTTTAAGCTTCCATGAAAGACTGGCAGAGAGAACAGAAAGAAGCCAAGGAAGACACAAGTGCCACCTGCCCACTCTGCCCACAGGTCAGATACCTCTGGTCCCAGCAATGTGATATTTGATCTGTTTTCTGAACCAGCATGAAAAAAACAAATAGTGTGTGCCCTCCCTCATGAGGAGGTTTGAGATGAGGGTCTCCATTGAAAGTAGCACCTGCCCTCTGGGTTAATATTGGATAAGATTAATAGTTGGATCTTGATCTTTTGATACTGCCCCCCCCCCCGATAGTGTGAAAGTAGAGATAGATGCCTGGGGAGACGTCTCAACTAAAGTGTAGGACTCATAGGTCTAAAGCTCCCATCCCAGTTCAATCCTTGGTGTTCATGTACCAGAGTGGCGCTGTTAGTTCTCTCTCATTCATGTGAACCTATCCCCAGATAGTGTGAAAGTGATACAGTGAGAAAAGTACAGAGAAGGAGAGATTAGAGCACTGCTCAGCTCTGGCTTGTAATGGTGCTAGAGATTGATAATCTTTTTTTTTTTTTTTGACACAATCATTATACTATCTTTCCAACCCCATCCCTGCCTATCTAATGTGGAATCTCTAAAAAGCAAGCTGGAATGGGCAGGGATGTGCTAGCATGACACAATGACCCAAGTCTACTAGCCAAAGAACTGTGCTGGTGAGGTTTCTGTGGACCTAGTCTCTTCCCACTGGTGAGCCACAATTGCTATCATTGTTTTGCTGTGGAATCCAGGTCTGTAGGTAGTTCTACCACTAGACCTCCAGGTCCTAAAGAGAAGAGCTCCAGCATCTGAAGTTTGTCACAGGGCAAACTTAGTAGATGTTCAGTAAATACAGAGTGACCTGTCCAAGGGGTGATACAGTACACAGAGCACCAGACTGGCATTCATGATGTCCCAAGCTCTATCCCTGGCAGGCAATGCATATGCCAGAGTAATACTTTGGTTCTCTCTCTTTTTGTCATTAATAAATAAATGAAGAGATTTGGCTTCATTTATTCTGTGAAGCAGGGCTGCAGGTGTCTCTCTTTCTCTCTCCATCTGTATCGCCCTCTCCCCTCTCAATTTCTTTTTTTTTAATTTTTTAAAAATAATTATTTATTTTCCCTTTTGCTGCCCTTGTTGTTTGTCGTCGTTGTCGTTATTGGTGTCACTGTTGTTGGACAGGACAGAGAGAAACGGAGAGAGGAGGGGAAGACAGAGAGGGGGAGAGAAAGACAGACACCTGCAGACCTGCTTCACCGCCTGTGAAGCGACTCCCCTGCAGGTGGGGAGCCGGGGGCTCGAACCAGGATCCTTAAGCCGGCCGGTCCTTGTGCTTCACGGCACGTGCGCTTAACCCGCTGCGCTATGCCCAACTCCCACCCCTCTCAATTTCTATCTGTCCCATCTGTATCTCCCTCTCCCCTCTCAATTTCTATCTGTCCTATCAAATTAAAAAATAGTTAATAAATATTTACAAAAATAAATTAATCTGAGGCTGGGCAGTAGCGCAACAGGTTAAGTGCACATGGCATGAAGCACAAGGACCGGCACAATGATCCTGGTTCAAGCCCCTGGTGCCCCACCTGCAGGGGGGTCACTTCACTAGCAGTGAAGCAGGTCTGCAGGTGTCTACCTTTCTCTCCCACTCTCTGTTTTCCCCTCCTCTTTCCATTTCTCTCTGTCCTATCCAACAACAATGATAGCAATAACAACAACAATAATAACAACAGCAGCAATGAACAACAAGGGCAACAAAAGGGAAAAATTGGCCACCAGGAGCAGTGGATTCATAGTGCAGGCACCAAGCCCCAGTGATAACCCTGGAGGCAAAAATAAATAAATAAATCTTAAAAAAATAAATACAAATGAGATGGACTGCAACAGACACAAGGACACAATCAAATAAAAAATAAGCTGTGTAGGCAGCAGGCCTCTGTAATTAGACCTGGGAGAACAGTAGGTTATTAATGTCAGGCATGAGACCGGGTTAACAGTCATAGAGAGTGGCTGTAATGAAGGAAGAGTCACCTCCTGTGCCCCCAGGGCATTTCCTCCATGGTGACCTCAAACAAGGGCTGGAAAGAGCAGCAAAATGTCCCCACTGCCTGGGACCCATGAGCCTTGTTGGTACCCCAGATGGTCTCAGTGATGGTATTCCACCATGAAGACTGGGGGAAGGGGGTTCCTCCTCTCCTGCCTCCCTCCAAGAACCCCTCACAGCCTCTTGTCAGTGCTCCATTATGATGGCTATCAACTTGTGCCCCAATTAGATCTCTTTCTGCTGGAGTCTTATCTCCTCTTTAGGATCCCAAGCTCCAGAGGGCAGGATTTGGTCGAGGCTGCATTCCCCAATGGTGGAAACCAACTCTTAGCTAGAAAGATGCCTGATACATGGGTGTTGGAATGGAAAAGGAGGGTGAGAAGGAAGAGGAGGGGTTAAAGAGAAAGTGAGAAAAAGATGAAGAGAAGGGACAGGGAGGGAAGAAAGTGGTAGTGGTGGTGGTGTAGGGGTGGTGGTGGTGGTGTAGGGGAGCCAAGAGAAGGCAGGAGGGAGAGGGAGGCAAGGAAGAGGAACAGCAAAGCAGGCCTCCTCTGGGTGCTGGTTGGGGTGGGGAGGTGGAGCAAGCTTACCCCTCCTGCCTGTGGTGCTTCCAGTCTACTTGGAAAGCTAAGGGGGGGGGGAGGTGAAGGCTCACAGCAGGACCCTGTCCTTCTGTCTTGTCACTAATCCCATGTCCCTGACCAGACCTGCTCTCTCTGCAGTCAGCCCACGGCCCCCCACCCCTTGGCAACCTGCCACTGAGGATGTACTCCTGGGTGCCATCCAGGGGGTGGGCGCTGGGCAGGAGCCACGCCGAGCCAGGGAGCCTGGCCAGGAAGGAGTCAGCAAGGCAGATGCCGCCCCTCTCCTGCTGCCTTGATTAGAGAAATTGAGATGTTAATAATATTCTGAGATGCAAGGTGCTAATTAAAGTTAATTACTGTTTCCTTGTGAAGTAACCTCTCCTCGTGTTTACCAGGAGCAAGGCTGCCAGCCGCTCCCCTGGCTCGTGCCAATCACGATGCCCACTGCTCAGCATCCCCACACCCTCACAGGTGCCCTGGGCTGTCCCAGCCTAGCCAGGCAGGCACCACAGTCTGGAGTTCCCAGCCCCTGCCTTCTGGCATGGAAGCACCCTGCCCTGCTGAGGAGCGTGTGACGCAGGGCATGGCTGTCCTATGGGGCCTGGGATAGGAATAGCAACCTCAGGGGCTGGCACCCTGGCCTATGCCTCCTCCTCCTGCAGAGTTTTGCCCTGTCTATGCCCCGCTAGTGGGCCTGGAAGCAGTTACTTGCCCTTTCCAATCTCAGTTTTGTTATCTATAAACAGGGTTAATAAATCCTACCATGTACAGCTGTTGTGAGGATCAAATGAGACACTCCCTGTAAAATGCTCACCACAATCACATAAGCTGGATTTAATAAGCGCTCAATTAAGGTGAACTATGATTACTGTTGTCTTTGTTAATAATCATCTCCTTCCCAAATCCCTCGCCTGTGTGGTCTGGTTGCAGGATGGGGGTGGGCCAACTTTCTACACTTGTCCTCTGCACACATCCCCATGCCACCCCAGGTGAACATACAATCTGCACTGCACCCACATTTGAGAAGCCCCACTCCCAGGTCCTGTGACACCTCCTTCTCATGGCCCTGTGCTTGGACTCACTTCCCCAGGGGAGGAGAGAGGAAACACAGGAGTAGAGTTCTGCAAATCCCAGTGTGTGTGTGTGTGTGTGTGTGTGTGTGTATTTCTCCACTTGTGTTCTAGCCTTCATAGGGCTTTGGGGGAGAGACCACCCTCTTGGGAGCCAAGCCGAGTTGCTATGACAACCACTACAGGTGTGCACCTCCAATCTCCTCTGCTACCCCATATATATATATAGCCACTATAGCCAGCTCTGGGGGAGACACCATGTTTCTGCTGGAAACCCCCCCACTCCCACCTGTGCTTCCCTTCCCTTCTCAGAGGTAGGTCCCTGGGCCTGAGAGAGGACCCAGAGACAAAGCAAAGCCTTGGGGAAAGATTACTTTTTTCTTTTCTCCCCCTACCTTTTTTTTTCTTTTTCCCTTTTGTTGCCCTTGTTGTTTTTTATTGTTGTTATTATTGATGTCGTCGTTGTTAGGTAGGACAGAGAGAAATGGAGAGAAGAGGGGAAGACAGAGAGGGGAGAGAAAGACACCTCAGAACTGCTTCACTGCCTCTGAAGCGACTCCCCTGCAGGTGGGGAGCAGGGGCTCCAATCAGAATCCTTACGCTGGTCTTTGCGCTTAGAGCCACATGCGCTAAAACCCGCTGTGCTACTCCCCACCTTTCTTTTTTTAATTTTTAATTTTTATTTATTTACTTTCCCTTTTGTTGCCCTTGTTTTTCTTTTTTATTGTTATTGTAGTTGTTATTGCTGTCGTCATTGTTGGATAGGACAAGGAGAAATGGAGAGAGGAGGGGAAGACAGAGAGGAGGAGAGAAAGATACACACCTGCAGACCTGCTTCACCGCCTGTGAGCCTGTGAAACAACTCTCCTGCAGGTGGGGAGCCGGGGGCTTGAAGAACCGGGATCCTTGAGCTGGTCCTTGCACTTTGTGCCACCTGCGCTTAACCTGCAGCACTACCGCCCAACACCCTCTTTTTAAAAATATTTATTTTATTTATTTATTCCCTTTTGTTGCCCTTGTTGTTTATTGTTGTAGTTATTATTGTTGTCGTTGTTGTTGTATAGGACAGAGAGAAATGGAGAGAGGAGGGGGAAGACAGAGAGGGGGAGGGAAAGATAGACACCTGCAGACCTGCTTCACCACTTGTGAAGCGACTCCCCTACAGGTAGGGAGGCAGGGCTCGAAATGGGATCCTTACACCAGTTCTTGTGCTTTGTGCCACCTGCGCTTAACCCGCTGCTCTACAGCCCAACTCCCTTTTCTTTTTTTAAGACAGAGACAGGGATACAGAGGCAGAGAGAGTGTGAGAGATCACAGTATCAAAGCTACCTTCAATGCAGTAGAGGCCAGGTTTGAACCTGTGCATAGGCACAGCAATGCACTAAGGTAGCTATTTCCTCAGCCCAGTATTGCTTTTCCAAGCCTCACTTTCTCTGGGGCCTTAGTGCTAATGAGTTAATCTTTCTGTCACTATTGATTTAGAAGGATGGAGGCTTCTGAAAGGGCTTCCCCATTAGAGCTCTGATGATCAAAGGATCAGGACCCCACTTGGCACTGCACACCTCCCCTAGGCCCATGGGATTTGCAGGCTCTTTCTCCAAGGGCTGCCCAGGCCAGCTCAGCCGGGCTCATTTCCTGTTCAGGAACCAGCCTAGATTTGGGGGTGAGAGTGGGGTTAGAGGCACATGGATATACCAACCAACCCTGGGAAAACACCCATGACTCAAAGGTTCTGGGTGGATTTCTGCATTCCATCCACTGGTTTTCAGACCCAAATCCCAAGTATAGCCTCAGGAAGGAAAGATGTTACCTCTGGCTCCCTATTCCAAGCAAGACCTCTGGCTCAAAATCCCTTCTTCTAGTCCTTCTAAATGTCCAGGCCCCTTCCCTCAAAGCCCTATCTTCTGACTCTAGTTTCTTTTACTTTTATTCAGGTCTCCTGGAATATTTTTCCTCACCTTTCACATCTCCTCCCTCTTACCTACATTCCTCCCCACCTAAAAGCAGCCTCCTTCCTCTTGCTTTGGCTGTGTTAACTCCCAAGCAGGTTTCTGCCCTTGTATTGCAGCAGACATCTTTGAGCCACAGTAAACGGCTCAAGAGACTTGCCTCCTGCAAGCTTTTACTCCGGTTGGAAAAAGAGCAGCCTTGGATGTGGCAAGTAGGTTACAGGAACTGCATGCAAGAGCTGGGCTTGATCTGGGGTGCTGCATATGCTCTAGGCTCTTTAGTATCTCTCTCATACCAAATGATAAAATAAATCCTTTTTAAAACTTTGTTTTATCTGATAGAACAGAGATAAATTGAGGGTGAGGGTGATAGAGTTGGAGAGAAAGACAGAAAATCACCTGCAGAACTGTTTTACTATTTGTGAAGCTTCCTTACCTGAGATGGGGACTGGGGTCTTGAATCTGAGTCCTTGCACATAGTAACACATTCACTTAACCGGATACACTACTGCCTGGCCCCTATGAATCTTTTTAAAATTTAATTAATGGCCAAGTGTTAGAACACCTAGTTAAGTGCACAGAGTACTATGTGCAAGGATACACAGAAGGACCTTGATTTGAACCCACACTCCCTACCTCAGTGAAGCAGGTCTGTAGGTATATCTCTCTCTTTCCCTCTCTATCTCCCCCTCCCCTCTCAATTTCTCTATATCTCATTGAATAAAATAGAAAAAATAAAATAAAGGGGAAAAAATGGTCCCTGGGAGTGGTGGATTTGTAGTGCTGACACTGAGCCCCAGTGATAACCCTGGAGACAAATAAATAAATTAATATTAATTAATTATAACAGAGACAGAGAAAAATTTAGAGGGAAGGAAGAGATAGAAAGGAGAGAGAATAGTTGAGCCATGGCAGCCCCCAGTTGAGCACATGTTACAATGCACAAGGGCCCAGGTTCAAGCCCCCAGTTCCCACTTGCAGGGAGGAAGCTTCACAAGTGGTGAATCAAGTACTGCAGATATCTCTGTCTCTCTCCCTCTCTGTCTACACCCCCTCTCAATTTGTCTTTGTTCTATCAAATAAAGAGAGAGAGAGAAAAAAAAAAAGGAAAAAATGTGAGCCGTAGATTCCTGTGCAGGCACAGAGTTCCAGCAATAACACTGGTGGCAAAAAAATAAAATAAAATAAAGAATAAATACATAAGGAACAGGTGGTGGTGAACCTAATTAAGTGCACACACTACAGTGTACAAGGACCCGGGTTCAAGCCCCTGGTCCCCACCTGCAGGGGAAAAGCTTCACAAGTGAAGTAAAGCTGTAGGTATCTTTCTGTCTCTCTTCCTCTCTATCTCCCCCTCCCTTTGCAGTTCCTGTCTGTCTCTTCAGTAATAAATAAAATTTTAAAAAGAATGAATAAATAAATAAACGGGGGAGAGGGAGAGAGAGAATGAAATACTTGCAGCACTGATTCACCATTTGTGAAACTTCCTTCCTATAGTCCTGTAGTCCTGACAACAGCAAAAATAAATCAATACAAACACAATAAATAAATATTTTATCTATTAGTTTTTATTTTTGGCCTTCTAACAAACTGAGTTATCTCCTTGGTCTTTCTATTTATCTTTGTCTACTGAGTCATGGTCTTGTAAATGCATGACTTTGTCATTTTTTCACTGAGAGAATGAGAGAGAGAGACCACAGCCCTGGAGTTGCCCATAGTGCTATAGCACTGCTATGTGCTGCCGGAGCTTGAACCTAAGTCAGACACATGGCAGGTGCCTCACCTGGTGAGATACCTCTCTGGCCCCAAATAAATACATCTTTTAAAATATACTATTTTTTAAAGTTTTTATTATATTTATTTATTTATTGGATAGAGACAGTGAGAAATTGAGAGGGAAGGGGGAGATAGAGAGGAAGAGAAGCCGAGATACACCTGCAGACCTGCTTCACCACTCATGAAGCTTTCTCCTTGCAGGTAGAGACTGGGTGCTTGAACCTGGGTCCTTGTGAACTGTAATGTGTGTACCACCACCCGACTCCTTAAAATATACTATTTATTTAATTTTTTTAATGTGTATCATAGTTCCCCTTATTGACAGGGAATAAATTTTACTTTTATTTATTTTTTTCCCTTTTGTTGCCTTTGGTTTTTTATCTTCATTGTTGTTATTGTTTCCGTTGTTGGATAGCACAGAAAGAAATGAAGAGAAGAGAAGAAGACACAGAGGGGGAGAGAAAGACACCTGCAGACCTGCTTCACCGCCTGTGAAGTGAACCCCCTGTAGGTGGGGAGCCGGGGGCTCTAACTGGATCCTTACGCCGGTCCTTGTGCTTCGCGCCAAGTGCACTTGACCCACTGTGCCACTGCCCGGATCCCTATTTAATTAATTTTAATGAAAGAGATACAGAAAGAGAGAGATACCAGAGCACTGCACAGCTCTGGCTGTGGTGCTGGGGATTGAACCTGGGACCTCAGAACATCAGGCATAAGAGTCTTTTGCATAAGCATTATTCAAAACCTCCTTACTCCATAAATAAATCTTCTAAACAATACATAAAAATAAAAAAGGGGAGGGAGCAGGGAGTGGTGCACCTAGCTAATACATGCTACAATGCACAAGGACCTGGGTTTAAGCCCTGACCCCCTACCTGCAGGAGGCAAGCTTTACACGTGGTGAAACATTGTTGCATATATTTCTCCCTTCCTGTCTCCCTTTCTCAGTTTCTCTCTATCCTGTCAAATAAATTAATAAATAAACTTTTTTTAAAAAAAGAACAAACAGGCATTGAACAGGTTAATAAATGAAATAAGTATAGATTGAGAGAAGGTCATGAAGAAGGACAAAGGGGATTTGTGACAGAGATGGCAAGGGCACTTTCTAATCCCCTATTTAAACACAAGAGTCAGGACAGGGGCCACCTGGAGATGGACACAAAGAGCAGTGGACACAGAAAGGGTCAGACCTTGCTGCCATCCCCCAGCCTCTGCTCTGATGGGTACATCCTCCTCAGTTAACCATGACAGACAGACATCAAATCAGGGAGCCCTCCTCCTGCCCTCCAACCCCCACAAGCCAGCTGTTCTCCCACCCACTTGGCTCTCCTGACTGGGCTGTAGAACCGAGGGGCAAGGACACCAGTCCTTGGAGCAGGGAACTGAGCATCACAAGCAAAACGTGACCACGTCAAAATGCAGCTGGCAACCTGAACAAACAGCTCCAGCCATGAAAAAAAAAAAAATCAAATGTGCCTGTGCTGAGAAGGAGCTGGAGCATTCTGGGCCAAGCAAGAGTTCGTCAGGGCATTTTCCTGTGGGTGCCGCACTTGGGGGCCAGGGAGCAGAGGGCACTAGGCACGTGGAGTGGCTCCAGGCCATGTGGAGCCCGCACATCCACACACACAGCTTGGGGACTTTGCCCTTCCCAGTGCTGCAGCCCTATGAAATATTTAGGCTTCTGGACGCTGCCCAGCCCTTCCTGTCCCCCTCAGCAAGAACGCTTCCCCTACATCATTTATGGCCATCCCCTTGCCTCCTCTTCCAGTATTGCTGAGAGGGGCAAGCCTGGCTCCAGACTGGAGGAGGGGCTGTCTCCCACAAGCCTGCTCCTCTGGCTTTGTGATGGGGGAAGGTTAGTCTAGGAATTAAGATGTAATGGTTTTTTGTTGTTTTTTTTTTCCTTCAGGATTATCACTGGCACTGGGTGCCTACACCAAGAATCCATTGCTCCTGGAGGCTATTTTTCCCCCTTTTGTTGCCCTTGTTTATCATTGTTGTTGTTATTATTATTGCTACTATCGTAGCTGTTGGATAGGACAGAGAGAAATCAAGACAGAACAGGAAGACAGAGAGGGAGAGAGAAAGATAGACACGTTAACCCAATTACCAAATAATGTGGTGATAACATTAACTATCGATTGTCTTTTTGAACCCTAAGACAGCAGGAACCTCACATCTCCACTATAGAGCCTCTACTTCCCCCAGTCCTAGAACCATTGTATAGGGTCCACTTTCCCGTATGCCTCTCCCAATCCATATCAAATAATATTGCATCTGCCGATCACAACCTAACCAACACAACAATTGCCACCTCAACATGCTTCACTTCAGACTGTGTCCAGAGACTTCACGTGTGGAACGACAACCCTTCAGCTTCATTACTTGGGTGAGACCTTTCCTTTCATAGTATACTCTAATTCCATCTCAGGTGGTTCACTTTCTAACAAAGTCCCAAAACCTAGATATACACCAGTTTCTGTGAGAGAGAGCATATGTTCACACGTATCCATAAACTACTGCAAAATATATACCTGAAAGCAGAAGTACACTAGAGTTTGCAGTGAGTACCCCCCTAACACTTCCTCTCCACTATTCCAAACTTTGGGTCCATGATTGCTCAACAATTTGTTTGGCTTCGTATGTTAACTCTCTTTTCAGTCACCAGGTCCCAGATGTCATCAGGATGCTGGCCAGGCTTCCCTAGACTGAAGACCCCACCAATGTGTCCTGGAGCTCAGCTTCCCCAGAGACCCATCCTACTAGGGAAAGAGAGAGGCAGACTGGGAGTGTGGACTGACCAGTCAACGCCCATGTTCAGCGGGGAAGCAATTACAGAAGCCAGACCTTCTACCTTCTGCAACCCACAATGACCCTGGGTCCATACTCCCAGAGGGATAGAGAATGGGAATGCTATCAGGGGAAGGGGTGGGATATGGAGACTGGGTGGTGGGAATCGTATGGAATTGTACCCCTCCTACCCTATGGTTTTGTTAATTAATCCTTTCTTAAATAAAAAGAAAGAAAGAAAGAAAGAAAGACACCTACACACTTGCTTCACTGCTTGTGAGGCGACCCCCGGGGAGTTGAGGGCTTGACCCGAGATCCTTATACTGGTCCTTGAGCTTTGTGCCATGCGCGCTTAACCCGCTGCGCTACCACCCAGCTCCTAAGAGATAAAAATTTTTTAAATTTTTCTTACAGTGGCCAGGGAGGTGGTATAGTGGTTAGAGTGCAGGACTTGCAAGCACAAGGTCTCAAGTTTGATTCCTGACATCACATATGTCAGAGTGCTGCTTTGGTTCCCTCCCTCTTCACTCTATCATTAATATATGGACACATCTTAAAATAAAATCTTCAACTTTATTTATTTTTGCCAGCAGGATTATTTATTGCTCTGCTACTGGCACAGTTCCACCTTTCCCAGTGGCCTTTTTTTTTCTTTCTTTTTAAAAGAGGGTGAGAGAGATAGAGAGGGAGAGATAGAGAGAAGGAGAGATACTTGCAGCACTGTTCCACCGGTTGTGTGGTTTCCCCTCTTCAGGTAGGGACAGGGGCTTAAACCTAGCGTGGTAACTGAGTAAGCCATGACCTGGCCCCTAAAGTAATAACATGAAATGTAGTGGCCCAGGAGGTGTTACAGCACTTTAAGCATTGGACTTGCAAGCATGAGGTTCTGAGTTCTACCCCCAGCATCACCTGTACCAAAGTATCCTCTTTTCCTTCCTCTCTCTCATGTTAGTAAATAAGTAAATCTTTTAAAAATGGGGGAAGAGACTAGAGCACTGGGACCAGGCAGTGGTGCACCTGGTTACGTTTACACACTATAGTGCACAAGGATCCAAGTTCAAGTCCCTGGAAGCTTCATGACTGGGGTGGGGGTAGGATGGGGGGGAAGCTTTATGAGTGGTAAAGCAGGGCTGCAGGTGTCTCTCTGTCTCTTTCCATCTCTCTCTCTCCTTTCCTTCTCAATTTCTGTCTCTATCCAATAATCAATCAATCAATATATTTTTAAATTAAAAAAGTTGTTGCACTGAATTGACTAGGTCATTCCAAGATCAAGTTGTTCCAAACTTCAAAATAGGACAAACTAAATAAATAATATTTTTAAATAATTTTTTTAAAAAGAGGGACTAGAGCACTACACACTTTGCTCTGGCATATGAAGTAGGGATTGAACCCTGGGCTGCACATATGCAGGTCCTGCCTTTACCAGTTGAGCCTGAGACATCACTTGTGGCTTAATGAAGGGAGGAGAGTAGGATAGGGGAGGGTGGGGGTGGGCAGTGCAGATGCCCTGATCCTGATCCTGAAGAATATCTGGGAAAGGAGAGGAGTCTGGGAGCCATGAGAAAGCCTGTATGAATTGAGCACTTACAATTATCTGTGCCGAACAGTTTGCTTGCACCACGACCGTGACTCCTTAACTGCATCACAGACTGAGGATTATTAGGCCAGTATGCAGGGGGACCAGCAACACCCTCCAGAAGGGCAAGACTTGGCTAGAGTTGATAGGGCTTGTGATGCTGGTCAACAGCTATCTCTATCCTATTTCCTCCCCAAAGACAAGGCTGCTCAGTGTGGTCATCACTCTCCCCCACCCTCTCCATGCCAAAGTAGATCCGGCCTAGCCAGAACTCCTACTTCCTTTCTGTTGAACATAGTTGGCCAAAAAGTAGAGACCCAGAAAAAGAGGGAAGAGAAGGTGAGAATTGGGGAGGGGGGGAGGAGCAGGAGGCAGGTGTGAGGGAGCACTGGTGATAGCTGAACGGTGGTGGGTCGTGATCTGAACCATCAGAACCCACCATCCACCATTCCACCCACATCGGTGGAATAGATGGAAGGTGGTGGAAGGTTCTCTCACTCCCCCCTCCCCCTAGCAGGCTCTGTCTCCACTTATCCCACCCCCTTCACACCCCAGCTTCTCTTCCCCTCCCCCCACTGTCTTCTCTGGAACAATTCTAATTAGACTAAGTGACTAAGAGGTGGTTTCAGCCTGAACAGCCAATTAGGCTGGGAAGAAGGGAAAGTGGCTCCCCAAATCTCCTCGCCCCACCATCCCACCCCTCCTCCACTGCCCTTTACTCAAACCAGCTATTCTTAGCTACAGACCCCCAGGTTGCTACTCAGACCCCCCTGCTCCTGCTTTCCCCCTCCTCAGTTAAGGAGGTGTTCCCATTACCTGTGTCCAGACAGGCCCAGCCCACTGCTTCAGCCCTTTGGAGAGCCCCTGCATCCTCAGGCCCTGAGTCCAGGCTTCCTGGCAGGGGGTGCCAGGGCAGTGTGGGCCTTCCTCAGGAGGCTGTCTCTCTGAGTCTCTTTATGCTTGACGTTTCTCCTCTCTTTTTCTCCCCTTCCTCTGGCACTTATTTCTAACATCCATGGGCCAGGCCTGCCAGTTACCATGGAGACGCAGTGTGCAGCTGGATGGTGAGTGAGTTGCTGTATGCACTGCAGCACAGCGTCTGTGCGCGAAACATATCTGTGTGCATTCTTCAAGCCCTCCCTCTGTTGGAAGACCAGATACTGGGGAGACCCCAAAGCTACTGGCTATATTCATGGAGGACATAACCTCCCACCACTCCTGCCCACAAGTGGATCAGATACTGAATTCTGGCCAGTGCAGGCTCTGAACTGAAAGATTCTGGAGGGCCTCCACACTGCCCCTCCTGTCTAAGGAGAGGAATCTCTCACCCCCCCACCCCCCACCCCACACACTCCTCAAAGGAGCAGGAGTGGGCAGAAACCTTTCCTATAGAGAGCAGCTGGAGTGGAGATTAAATGATGCAGATGGGCTGAAAAGAGACCAGCAATCCCCAGGTCAGGGGACATTGTGGGTGGGGACATTGTCCCAGCAAATCCAGAAAGTCCCTTTCTTCCCTGTTTCTATGTACTTTATCCAGTATTTATCCAGGAGGTTTGGAGAAATGAGAGAACTGGGTTCCTGCCCTCAGGAAGTTTAGCATCTTAGCAGTCAGGCTAACTCTTCTGTCCTGCTCCCTTCCAGAATCTTCCTTGATGGCTGCAATTTCCTGCCTCTAGAATAATTTTCCGGGGGTCCAGGTGGTGGTGCACCTGGTTAAGTGCACATAGTACTAAACACAAGGACCCGCGCAAGGATCCAGGTTTGAGCCCCTGCTCCCCACCTGCAGGGGGACTGCTTCACAAGTGCTGAAATAGGTCTGCAGGTGTCTATCTTTCTTTCTCCCTCCCTCTATATTTCCTGCTCCTTTCTCAATTTTTGTCTGTTCTACCCAATAAAATGGGGGGAAATAGCTCCTAGAAGCAATGGATTCGTAGTGCTGGCACTGAATCCCAGCAATAACACTGGAGGCAAAAATAAATAAATAAATAATAATAACTTTTAGTGATCTCTAAAAGCTTCAGGCTTCCTCAGGGAAGATTCCTGGGAGCCCCTTCCACTCCCCCACCTCTATTTATCCTCCTTCATGTCCTACTGTTTGCTTCCTTCACCATACTCTAAAGAATCTGTAATTATCTCATTTGTTTGTTTGCTTATTGTCTTTCTTCCCTGCTGGAATGTGAGCAAGAGCAGGAACCATGTCTAGCTCCATGTGGTGATGCCAGTACCTGGCATGGTGCCTGCCACATAGGCGTTCAATAAAGGAGTGGACAAATGATTTCATTGAAGACTCACAATAAGCCTCTGTGACGGTAAATATTACTATCCCCTTCTACAGATCGAGACATCAAGGTGCAGTCACCTGGCCAGTGTCAGACCACCCGGAAGTGTTACAGCTGGGCTTGAGTTTCTAATGCAGGTCTCTTTGACACCAATTGTGGTGGAAGGAAGTGAGACGGTGTTTCCTAATTTAAACACCCGGTTCTTCTTCCTGTGAGCGCAACACCAAAGAAATCTACAGTCCTGGACAAGTAAGGAGAATAGTTAGTAAAGAATGACCTGTAAAGAATGTCAATGTGACTTTTTAGAGACTTTGAACCCTTCAAGTGGATATGGTGATGGAGACAGCATAGTGGTTGTTTTAAAAGAGTTTTCATGGGGCTGGGTGGTAGCACAGCAGATTAAGGGCACATGGCACAAAGCACAGGGACAGGCTCAGGGAATCCCGGTTTTAGCCCCCGGCTCCCCACCTGCAGAAGGGTCGCTTCCCAGGCGGTGAGGCAGGTCTGTCTTCCCCTCCTCTCTTGACTTCTCTCTGTCCTGTCCAACAATAACAACAAGGGCAACAAAAATGGGAAAAATGGCCTCCAGGAGCAGTGGATTCGTAGTGCAGGCACCAAGCCCCAGAGATCACCCTGGAGGCAAAAAAAAAAAAAAAAGTCTTCATGCCCAAGACTCTGAGGTCCCCTGCACCACCATAAGCCAGAGCTGAGCAGTGTTCTGGTAAAATTAAAGAAACCTTCAGTGGTTCCCACTTTCCCTAGATCCAGGATCCTAGGCTGGTGAGCTGATCCTTGCAGTTCTGGCTCCTGTCTTCCAGAACCATTGGTCTCCCAGCTTGCCCTGCCCTTCTAGACCCGGGTGCTTGCTACTCAGCCCTTCCAGCAGGCCACTCCAGCAGAGTGCTGTTCCATCTGCCCTTCTGGACTCAGTTCTAGCACTACGCCTTCCGGGAAACCTGGAGGGAGATAACTTCTTGAGCTCAAGGCTGAAGACATCATGTGGCCATTGTTTACGGGTCTGGCTTTCCCCAAGAGAACTGTGTGTCACTCTTGAGGTGACTGGGTACCCAGTACCAGGCAGGCATAAGTGAGGGGCTCGGGAAATATGTGTGGAGAGTGAATTAGCCAGGCCAGGATTCCAGTACCCAGGTCCCTTGGCCTCTGACATCTTTTCCAGGGCTCCGTCTCAAGAGACGCTCCCCCCATGCCAGGCTCTAGGCAAGCCTGATCCAGGCAGGCCTGATCCTGGAGACCCTCCACCGCCAGCAGATGCAACTCCATGATTCCACCTCTGGATACAGCCAGGGGATCAGGGGTGGATCGAAGACGCAGCGATGATGCCCAACGTATGGGCTGGATGAAGGGGTGCTTGAGCCCCGCCCCGCACTGCGGACGATTTGGGTTTACACAGAGGCTCATCCAGGATTAGTCCCAGCGCTCGGCTAATCCAGCTGCTGGAGCGACCCTGGGCGCCGGCCCGCGGGGGAGGGGTGCGGCGGGCGGAGCGTAGGGACAGGCCCCGAGGGCAGCCCAGAGGTTGGGAGGGGAAACCGGCAGATCTGGTCTCTGTGCTCTGGCCCCTCCAGAGTCAGTGTTTATCCGGGAGCCGCACGGACTACTGGGCTGCTCCGGCCCGGAAGCTTGGGTGGGGGTGGGGCAATTTGAGACCTTTTAGTGTCGAGATCTTTTAGAGTCGCCCAAGTCGACATCCAACAACCCTCTGTCCCGAGCGTGGGAGAGAGCGAAAGATTTGTCTCCTGCACCGTCTCCCATCCAGCCCAGCCCCGGCATTCACATTCATTCATCTTTTTTTTTTTTTTTGCAAGAGAAAACAGATCACCAACAATTCGTTCTGGTTAGCAAAGGAGAGAGGAGCAAAGCTAGATACATGCTCCAGGAAAAGAAGCTGCAGAGGAGTCCTCCCCCTGAGCGCCCGTCTCTCCCCGCGGATGGCGTGGGGGGCCTTAGAGGGGGATGAAGTATCTGTCTGCCCACCAGCCAGCATCTTCTCGCCTCCTCCCTCCCCCTTCCCATGAGGCACCTGCTAACCCAGGTGTGGGCCTAGGTCCTTCTATCCCCAACCAAGGTCCCCCTTGCATGGTCTCTATTCCAGAGTTAACCCCCACAGTCCTGGGCCCGGAAGAAGCCAAGTGGGTCCGGTTTTCACACTTTTATTGTAAAGCTCGGGAATAATTACACGGGTCTTTCATTGACAGCTCAGCAAACAAACCGGAAACGAACCGAACCGGAGGGGGTGGGGGCGGTGCCTGCGCATGCTCGCGGCGGGATTGGGGGGGGGGCGAGGTCAGAGGAAGAGAAAGACAGAAAGAGACAGAAATCATTACAAATCAACGGGATTGTGCTCGCAGCGCCGGGGACGGGGGTGGGGTGGAATGGGGCGGGGCGGGGCCCTTCCCGGGAGGAGCGAGGCGGTGGGAAGTGGCACGAACCAAGAGAAACACGACCCCAGTGTGGGCACCCGGAATCCCCCCTCCCTGACCCACCCTCCCCCAGACACACGAGAGAGACACGGCCCCCCTCCCTACTCAGATAACCCGAGGAGACACAGTCTCCCCCTCCCCGCGGGTAGACGCACCCGGGGAACCCCTGGGGCGAGACACAGTCCCCCCTCCCAGAGAAGTCCCACGTGGAGATGCCCCCTAAAGAGACTTTCTCATGGCCAACTGGAGAGCCCCCCCCCCCTTCACCAGGAGGCGGGCCTCTACCCAGGGAAGAAATGGTTCCAGGGCCAGGCCCTCAGGAGACAGACCTGCCCCAGGCCCCTAGAAGAGACAACTGGGAGCTGCCCAGTCTCAGCCCAAAGTGCTGCAGATCAGACACCCCCAGGGGAGAAGTGGGGGACCGAGAAACAGTCCTTCCGGACTTGCTTCAGAAAGAGCCCCCTTCCCTGGGAAGAGGGGAGGCCCGAGGCTGACATGCCTTATGTACTCCCGGGGAAACCCGGGAGGAAAGCAGGCTCTCCAGAGAGCCTGGGTAGGGGGAGACTCGATCCCCAGCGGGAATACATGTCACCCCCCCAGAGACTCCCAAGGGGAGAGACAGGGGCTAGGGAGCCCCCAGAGGTGAAGGATCCCCCAGAGACCCTCCCCCCTAGGATGTGAGACTCTGCTTCAGGGACCCTAGGAGAGAAATATGTCCCCGAGTACCCTCCCCCTAACTAGAGACATGCTCTTAAGTAGGGGAATGGGGACAACTCTGGGTCCACTCTAGGAAGACACTGACTGGGTCAGGCTGGGTTTGACAGGGATCTCCTCTGGCCAAATGTCGCCTGTTTGTACATAAAACTGTACACGACACAAGACATTGGGGAAGGGCTTCACAGATCTAGGACCAACAGGGATTGGTCCTCAGTACAGTCGCCTACCCCCTGCCCACCTTTGGTTTCACCTCTTTAGTGCCCAGATGGTGACAGACTGACCCTGACCCCAACCAGGGGGCTGAGGACCCTGCCTTTACCTGTGGGGTGGGCCCCTCCTCTGTGCTTCTAGGCCCCCTCCCCCAGCCCTCTGGGCCACCCCTTCCTCTGGCTTCTCCGTTGTGCAAAGTGCTCCTCCACCCTTCCACTCAGTGCTCCGGGGTCTCCAGGGCCAGGGCAGCAGGGAACCCTGGCCACTGAAGAATTCTGGGCAAGCAGGGGAGTCCACTGAGCTTGGGAATGCCTCCTGTCTGAACCACCTTCTCTACAAAAGCAGAGGGGTCTCATACAATCTTCTTGCCAGAATTCTCACCTCCAGGGCCCAGACAGTCTTAGAGGCCACTGCCTCACCATCCAGGCACCTCCTGTCACCAACTATATCACTATTGCACCTGCCCCGTTTGTGCAGGGGGAAGGGGCTGTCTCTGGGACCAGCCCCGGCCCACTCTGGGGCCTCCCCCAGGGAAAGAAGCCTTTGGCCAACCCCAGGACCTGACTGCTGCCACCCCAGCCCACCACAGAAGAGCTGTGTACACCAGGGCCACCAGCTTTACAAAGCTTTCTTTCCCAGCACTGTTACCCCAAGCCCATGTCAGGGGTAGGAAGCAGAGAATAGGGTGGTTCTCCAGCTCCCTGGCTTTTCTGGGGTGGAGGTGGGGGTCTTCCAGGGTTCCAGGAGTCAAGACCTCAGCAGCACAGCTCCCAAAGGCACCAGATGACCCAGCAGCCTAGACTTACCCCTCTCACACTTGGGCTGCCCCCCTCCCCCCAACCCCAAGCTTAGTCAAGCAAGGGCCATACCCTGAGTCTCCAGCCTTCCAGCCTGGGCCCCTGGGGAGCTGGAGAGGTATGGGCCAAGGCAGTGGGGGTTTCTGGAAGGAAGAGGGACTGAGGCTTTGAGATGGCCACAGTGGGAGACAGGGGCTCTGCAGGATGGCCCCCACACCCTGGCCCCCTGAGGTGAAGGAAGGAATCCTACCTCATCATGGCTGACTGGGCTTCTCGGCTGGCTCCCAGATCCCCTTTTCCCCCACGGGACCCTTGACCCTAGCAAAGGGAAGCCCAACTGGAAGAAGGGGGGCCTGGAGCCCAGGATGCCCTGGGGCAGCCCTTCCCACCCCCTGAGATCAAGGCAATGGTGGTTTTACAGGCTGAAGGGTCAGTCATGGCAGGGGCTGGGGGGTGGGGGGCAGGGTGGGGGCAGGGTACAGGTCCCCCAATATGGGGGCAGCAGCCAGCCACCCCCTGAGTAACCTTCCTGCTCCCAACTCACCCAACCAGGCCAGAGGCACAGTCATCCCACCTGTCCAGCTGCCCCCCACAGCCTTAGGGCCCCTCTATGATGCTCATCTGGTTGTGGGGGGCCAGCCTGAGCGGGGATTCCCCCCCCCCCAGGGCACAGCGCAACAGTTCCAAAAAAATAGAGATTTGTATCTTTAAAAAAAATTAAATAAAAGCCCAGCTCTGCTGATAGGCGAATGTTACCCCCGACCCCTCCCCCACCCACCCTTTGTTTCCCTGGCCTGCACCCCCATCCCACCACGGCCCCAGGGGTATTTACAACATGGAACAATAGAGGCCTGGGGTGGGGGGCACTGCGGCAGGGAGGAGGGGGCACAGGGCAGGTCCCCCCCAGAGGGGTCCCCCAAGACAACACAACATCAACAAGAAAAGTTGCAAATCAGGCAGAAATGGGGACATCATTCCAAGGTCCTTATATACAGACACTGCATGACCAGCAGGGATGGGGGCCCAGGTGGGACCAGGCTGGGGTGTGTGGCAGGCAGGTGGGCCAGCCCAGGAGCAGTATGGGAAGACAAGGCCTATGCCCCCCACTCCCACCCCACTCCCACCTCACTTTGGTAACAAAAGCCCTTCAGGGAGCCCCTGGAGGTCAAGAGTTTCCCTCTGGGCATTCCCAGGGAGAGGGATGCCCCATTTCAGCCCTGCTGCAGGACTGGAATTGGGGTGCAGCCTGTCCCAGCCTAGGTCGGCCATATGGGAAGCACTGTTGGAAGTGTTTGTTCTGCCCACTTTTGACCCCATCATCTGCCCAAAGTGAGGGGGTGCTCCCTGGAAGTCGAGGGAAGGGAGCCTACTCATTGTAGAGGCACCCTCTTGGGCATCAGCTGTGGGAAGCCCCCTAAAAGGGGAAGAAAGGGCTGAAGAGGGGGGAACATTGGGGGAGGAAGTGAGGTGAGGACCTGGACCCTGCATGGAGGAAGGGCCAGCGTGGTTGTGAGGCCAGTACTCCCCCCCACTTGGGGTCCTGACCGGGAAGTCCACACTGGAGAGGGCGGGAGTGGAGGCCCCCTGAATGGGCCCATGTGGGAGCTGGCCGGCGGTCGGGGAGGGGATGGCCGCCAACCAGAAGGGGGCTCACAGGTAGATCTCGCGCTTGGCCGTCTGGGCAGTTGCCGGTGTGGCGGCAGGTGGGAAGTCCGAGGTCTGGGTGAGGGGGATTTCCTCCAAGGTGGCCGAGTCCTTGCAGGAATCATGGCTACTGTGGGAGAAGGCACTGTAGGAGGGCAGGAGGCGCACAGGGGCCGTTTTGGTGTTCCGGTCTTCTGGGGGGCTGGGGCTGCCGGTGCCCGCAGGCTCCTGCCCTCCTCGGTCCTGGTAAGGCACGAAGGTGGAGAGTTTGAGGGCGCTGCTCTTGGTCCGGCGGCTGGGAGATGACTGGCCAGGCATCCAGCACGTGTCGGAGTGACCAAACTCACTACACTCCCGGGTGCATGTGCCTGTCATGGCGACATCGGGCAAAGGGCGCAGGTCTGCAAGACAACACAGAGGACAGATATCAGACAGGGCAGCCCCTTAGGGGCTTCATGGTCTCCAGCCCCATTCAGGGTCCTGGCTGGGAAGTCCACACTGGAGAGGGTGGGAGTGAGGGCCCCCTGAATGGGCCCATGTGGGAACTGTCCGGTGGTCGGGGAGGGGGTGGCCTCTGACCAGAAGGGGGCTCACACTTTGCCTCCAGTGCCTTCCTGCCACTGCACTCACAGGCACTGCCACGTAGCACACCCTTCTGCCCCACCAGGCCCTTTCTCCATTGTTTCTGTCACATAACCAACCTATCCTTACATACACCTTTCCTCCACCCTCACCCAATAGTCAAGTTCTCCCCTCACACACCCACTCAGTCTGCCCTCAGACAGGTGCACAAACATAGTTCATGGCACTCTGTCGCCCACTCCCAGACAGGCCTGCATATGCAAATCTATCCTGAAGTGGGTGTGGCTTATTTTTATTTATTTGTTACTGGATAGAGACAGAGATAAATTGAGAGAGAAGGGGGAGATAGAGAGGAAGAGAGACAGAGGGACACCTGCAGACCTGCTTCATCGCCTGTGAAGAGACTCTCCTGCAGATGGAGAACTGGGGGCTTGAACCGGGATCCTAACCAGACCTTGCACTTTGCACCACGTGCGCTTTACCCACTGCACTACCACCCGACTCCCTGGGGCTTATTTTTAATGGGAAATAAAGGGGAGGGGCTGAGGAGACAGCATAGTGGTTCTTCAAAAGACTTTCACACCTAGGGCATAAAAGGTCCCAGGTCAATCCCCAGTACCACCCAGTATCACTATGAGCCAGAGCTGAGCAGTACTCTGGTAAAAGGAAAAAAGAGAGAGAGATAGCAAGAGAGAAAAAAAGGAAGGAGATGAGAGAGAGAGAGAAGAGAGAACCAGAATATCACTCTGGCAATTGTGATATCGGGGATTGAACCTGGGACCTCATGCCTGAAGGTCCAATGCCTTATCCACTGTGGCAACTCTGGGACCTAAGTGTCCCAACCTTAGGCACACCCCATTCACACACACACACACACACACACACACACACACACACACACACACACACAAACACACACACCTGGCTACCTTCAGATAGGCATTAATACTACATCTACTCTGGGTTCTTCCATCCTCAGACAAAGGCACCTCCTCAATCCTCCCCATGCTAGAGCTGTCCTAGAACCCATGCCCCCAAAGCAGCACAGCCAGGCCCCGTTTTAAAGCTAGGGGCACGCGCATCCACAAGCACACTCATGCGGCCCCTCCCTGCCTCACACCCAGCCCCTACACCCACCACCACCCCTGGCCTTGCCCCAGCTCCCTGCCCAGAACACCCACAGGAACAGGAGTTGGCCACCTTGACATCAGCAGTAGCCAGTGTGGTTGCTGGGCAGCAGGGGGGGGGGGTGGTGTCTCCATGGGAACAACTGGGCTGTGAGCACTTCCTGTCACAGTTGCCCCTGTCCTGCCCTCGCTCAGGGACAGCACCAGACAATGACCCCCCTCAGGGACCTAACTGAGCAGCATTACCTGGTGGTGGTGGGGTCCCCTGGTACCATCTACCCTGGCTTGGTCTCCTGCCAGTGCCAGGTGAGGAGGGGACAGCTCTGTTGTTAACCCTCAAAGTGCCAAGGGTCTTCTGCTCAAGGCAGAGTCGGGGGACCCCATGTGGTCCAGAACAGAGCACGGGCACTGGGTGGGTGGGGCTGGGTGCTGGGCAGAGTCCCACAGACCCCAGACCCCCAGAGCAGCTCCCACATACCTGGCACTCTGCCTCAGGGCCTGCTCCGGCCAGCCGGCTCTGCGCGGGCACAAAAAGGACGAGACGGGCATGAGATCACACATGGTGGGGGGGCAGGTGGAGGCACGGGGCACTCTGAGGTAAGGGCCTGGAAGGTTAGACCAAGGCCCTGTGCCTGAGGGTGGCATGGAACAGTTCATCTGGGGGTCAGGCGACGGGAAGAGGACCCAAGGACAGCTCCAAACTGGGGGCATTTTCATCTCATGGGGATGCTTAGAGTCTCCCCTCCAGGGCCCCTCGAAGTGCCTTCACACATACATACATACACACAAGCACACATGCATTCCGACAGCACAGCCCACCACCCATCCCCTGTGACCCAGACACCCTTCTGCCATCACATTGCAAGCACTTCTTGGATGAGCTCTTCCCTCTATAGCCCTCCTCTTCTTCTCCTCAGTCCCTTTCCTTCCCCTCACTCATCATCACACTCTTTTCTGAGCTCCTAACAGTATCCTGGGTCCCCCTCCCTGTGACTTCATGAAGTGACCCTCATTACCCCAAGGTTCCATCAAGGTCCTCTCCCCCAATACCTAACCCCCCATCCCCAGCCTGTCCCTAGGGAAGCCATACAATGCAGAGCTGAATGCAAGGGCCTTGCCATTAGAGAAGCTTGGCTTTGAACCCCTCTAGGCTCTGTCTTTTCCTCTGGGAGAGTGCCCTGACCTCTTGGAGCCTCATTTCCTTCCATTGTGAAGTAGATGCAGAGCCGAGAGTGGAGTATTAGGAATGCATGGACACAGACCCGAGAGCACCCAGGAGCCAGCACTGCTGGCCACATGGGAGCTCAGTGAATGGAGAAGGACTTAGGTCTCATCACCATTCTTAAACCTGTTCACATTCCCAGGATGCCCTCACCGTTCTCGGGGTGCTCCATCTCTCCGATGCTGCCGTCGGGGGTGGTGCGCTCATAGTGGTCCTCAGGCAGGGCCAGAGGACCGAGTCGGGGCCCTGAGGACGACTTGCTAGATGGCGTCTCTGACTCCTCCAGGCCGCTATCATAGTAGCTGTGCTGGGACGGGTCCTGCAGCTCTTGAGCCTGACTGGTGGCAGAGAAGGTGACTCGGCGGTGAGGTAACTGCAGGGAGAGAGAGTGTCACTGTGGGCAGCCAGCCTGCCCCACAGGACCCACCACCACAGCAGGCCCCAGTCCTAGCCAAGCCCATTCTCCTATCCCCACAGCTTCTGACCCTCAAGGCCTCAGCAGCAATAAAGAAGAGAGGCCCAGGCGCCCAGCACAGCAGAGCCCCTCAGAAAGCATAGATACCTCAGTTCTAAGTCAGCTCCCAGGGGACAGCCCAGACCATGCACTCAAAGTACCCACAAAGCACAGATCCTAACATCTTTCTAGCTCCCAGGCCACCAGGCAGCCTAGTCCAGCACAACCACTTGTTTTAGCAGCCTCCCATTTAATTCTAATAGCCAACAACGGAACAGCACAATAGCAGCCGACTCCCCTAGTTGCAGTACAGCCTCCAAACACCAGCAAAGTTATTGCAATAGTTCCCTAAAGGCAGTATAGACTCCTAATTCCAACAGAGCCTGTGGAGACCA
Organism: Erinaceus europaeus; assembly: GCF_950295315.1. Lineage (NCBI taxonomy): Eukaryota > Metazoa > Chordata > Mammalia > Eulipotyphla > Erinaceidae > Erinaceus > Erinaceus europaeus. Next base: position 47,127,330 of record NC_080163.1, read on the forward strand.
GAATGACCCCCTAGTTTGCAAGCAGCACCCCTACCCCCATCCCTCATCCCCACCCCCTTTAAAGAATCCAGTTCCTCACCTGTCTCATTGCTCTGTTACTTCCGCATTGCCTCCATCCAGAGGGCCAACCTCTTTCTCATCCTGTTCCTCACCCCTGGTTTTCCACCCACTCAGCACCCCCCCTTTCTCATCTTGTTCCTCACCCCTGGTTTTCCACCCACTCAGCACCCCCCCCACACACACACACACCAGAGCACTACCCTCTAGAGGAGGGTAGAGGAGAAGGAAAGGGAGCCTTGATAAGCCCTAGGGGTGTGGAATCAGAACAATGGAAACAACCAGGCTTCCAAGTCAGGAAACAGCATTAGCTGCTTGGGCAGGACTCAGGAGGACCTGGGCTAGGGAAAGAGCCTGGCACCCATGTTGATGAGGACAGCTGACCTCAAAGGGCAGACTCTTTCAAGGAAATAGGAAGGAGCTCCTGGGAGGGGTGGCTGGCTCACTGGAGCCAGAACACGGAAGTTTAAACTGGGAACTGAGGTGGGGGCCATGGTGAAGGGCAGCTCCCAGCCAGCAGCCCGGCCTGCCTACCATGGGTTAATGTTCATCCCGGGAACCTGGCAACCTCGTCGGCTTGGCACCTGGAACGACCAGTCACCCAATCACCCACTTGGGATTTCCACTAGTTTTCCTGCCAACCTGAAATAAGGAGTTATGGAGGGCACAGGCCTGGGGCCCTTGGAGGCCAGAGGTGGGAGCAGCTCTGGCCCAGGGCCCTGTTGATGAGTCTCCAGGCTCCCTAATGTCCTCTAGGATTCTGGCAATACTTTGCCCTCACTCTAAAGCCCTCATAAGAAACTCATCAGCCAGAGGAAGGGGTGGGGGTGGGGGTAGGGGTGGGTTTGCAAGCATGCTTTCCTGATCCTCATACAATTTCCATGCTGCTAGTCAATGCAGCTGTGGTGAGGAAGCTATGTTCCCTATCATCAGAAAGAGTAACTGATCTTAGGATCAATGCTGGGATCCAAAACACTGAAGGGTCTGGGTGTTGACAGACAAGGTCCTTACACTGATCCAGGCATTTGGGACTGGGGGTGGGGGCTATAAAGGAGCATTTATTGCCCACCTAGCATGGCACAAATAGACTCCTCAAGGAGTCAGATGTCCAGATTTTCAAGATTTTGTGTTGTGGGGGGTTGGCCCTAATCTTCCCCTAACATTTGTATAGCAACCTTCACTCCATCAGAATCCACACCCATAATCCAAAGCTTTTGACCTGTCTAGTAAGCATGGTACCTGGTCTCTTTCTCTGTGAATCTTCTCTGGAAAATGGAGGGTTGGGTTATTGTCAATACTAAATCTTTTCTGTAATTCTATGACTATCAAATCTTCGTTAGCCTAAATCTAAAAATCTCCATCTCTATAGCCTTGAGGTTCTAGCCACTTGCTAGCTATTTCCCATTGACTTTCCTGCAAGCCCTTTAGCTTCAATAGATCTAAAACTAAATTCTTCTGTCAGTTTCTTCATGGGCAATGATCTCATCATCACCTCATCTACTAGACCCAGGGGACCCGCCTGGGAGAGCTGGTAGTTCCCTCTTTGTCCATCTCCAGATTATCCCTTGAGTCCTGTGGATGCTTTTTCTCAAGTTCAGTCAAACCTATTCATCCATCATTGCCACTGCCATCATCTTAGATCAGAGTTTTGAGGTCCAGTCCCATACCTTTATCTACAACCCCTTCACATCCATCAGAAACTCCAGTGAGCTTTAAAAACTCAGTTCATCCAAAAATTAACAAGCTTTCAGGGGCTCCTGTCTCCTCTTAAAGAACTTTTGGAAAAGTATCTGTGTCTTCGATATGTTTTTCCAGTCTCATTTCTCTTCTTTACCCTCCACTCCAGCCAGAAGATTCTTTCCCACCCTTTTTTTCAAGAGATGGAGGAATTAGAACTTTCAGGAGTTGCCTGACCCAGTGACTCTCCTGCCAGGCCTCACTCATTGATGAAGAGCAGATTCAAGTTCCACATCTTCCTCCCAGAAGCCCACCCCATGTCCTGCACAGCTTGTGACTTAGCAATAAGGAGGAGGTATTTTGAATGTAGTGAATTTGGAAGAGTCAGACTTCTACAACATGTAACAGCCCCCCACCCTGCAGGTACCATAGACCCTTTAGAAAGCTAAAGTGCATCTCCTCCTATCCAAACTAACTTAATCACAGAACCAACCCTTTTTTAGAGCATAGTGGATAACAACCGACTTTGGAAATCTGATTTCCTGGGGCTTTCTGTGTGAATTCTGACTCTACCATGGACTAGTTTTCACTTGTGTAAAGTGAGCATCACAATGACCCAATGTCATGAAGAGTTATGAGCGTGGAATGAGCTAATTCACATAAAAAGCTCAGCATGGTACAGTGCATCTAGCAAGGACTCTTAACCATGAGGTGAGTAATGGCAGAAGCAGTGGAACAAGTTGGGGAAGCTTTCTTCTGCTTCTTCTCACACGCCACTTCAGATTTTCAGTTGCCTCATCTTTTCATGTGTCCATGTATAAAGTGTGACCTATTTACCTCAGGGTCTAGACCACCTGAGCACACACTAGGGACTTTGCTGATATACTTGATGATGACAACTGCATTATGGTTCAGTTGTGTCCGATTGTTGGGAAGAGGTATTCAGTGTGGCTCCCAGGATGGGATGGATTGGAGCTGAGTAAGAGACAACCCCCATCCAACCCCAGGAAAGAAAAAGAGTGAAAGAGTTCAAGGAATCAGAGGAAGAAAGAGGTATGAGCAGCAAGGGTGGAAATAAAAAGACAAGTAATGGTTGATCAGGAGGTAAAGGAAGGCATCTTAGAAACACTTATTTGTCTAGGAAGGAGCTGAATCTAGATTTCACTCTCCCCTCCACCCCACCCCTCCCAAGTCGCCAGGAGTTTCCACATTGGCATACCCCTAGGGTATCAAGAAGTCTGTGGCTAGAGTGAGAGTAGAGTTGGAGCCCTGGACCTCTTGGGAGTGTCTTAAGCCTCATAAGTCACCATGGCAACAGGTTGCCTCTGGCCTCTGAGACTCTCCCAGGAGTTCATCCCCTCACCCAACCACAGTCCTCCCTCCCACCCTCCTCACGGCCAAAGATGGTTAAGACTCAGGGGAGCAAGAAGTGAGAGATGGAGAGAGAGAGAGTGTGTGAGCCAGCATCCCAGGGTGGCCAGAGCAAGAAGCTAAAGGGAGAAGGGAAGGGAGGGGACAGGACTAGGGCACCTCAACCCCAGTCAGCAGGGAGCACCCCAAGATGGGGATATAGAGCAGATCAGCTGAAAAAACTTGAGCTTCTCTCTCTTCTCCATGGCCTCCCTTCCCAGTCAAGGGTGGTGATCTTAGAGAAAAGTTAATTGCTGGGTGTTGGGATATAGAGGCTGGGAAAAGAAATTTGGGAAGACCTTGCCCTGAGGGATGATGGCAGGTATAATCAAGAGGTTCTCTGCCTTCACCTGAGGCAGGTGGCCTGCACACCACCCAGCCTCGTGCTCTGGTCTGAGGTGTGTGTGTTTGTGTTCATGTGCACTGTATTGATGCGGATTGGAAAGGTCAAGTTTCAGCCAGTACAGAAAGGGGCAGGATTTGGGTGTGTCTCCATTTGCTTTTTCTCCATGAAGGGTATCATTCCTAGGTAGGAACCTATAACCACAACCATGGGGCAAGGGGACACATTGCCAGACACCTACATTTGAAGCTGGCTTAGAAAGGTCTTATGGACTTGGAGCCACCATGGGGCTGAATGGGGAGAGGGCAACCGAAGACATGACTGTGGTAGAGAAGACAGGTTGAGGCTGTGGGGTGGGATGGGGAGATTGGGGCTGAACCTAAGGACAATGGCTTCTTACCAGTCTCTCTCACTCCTTCTCTCAGTTCCAGGAAAATAAGAAACCAAAACTCCAAAAATAGAGAACTTTATTGTCAGGGTTAAGTGTTTGGGATTAGGAAAAGGGAACTGGGGCCCAGCCCCAGGAGCCTGGGCTGGGAAGGGGGTGACACACAGTACATATAGAAGGCACAAATGGGGAGGAGGCCCCCCTTCCCTAAAAGAATTTCCGTCCAGGTTGCCCACCAGGACACCAGGTCTGCCCTATCTCCCCTCTAGAGAAGCGCCCATGGCTGGTCTCAGATAGAGACCTGGGTTTGCAGCAGATTTCGTCTCCATTTCCCCCCTCCCTTCTACCACCAAACCCTTCTGCTCCCCTGCTCTACCACCCCCCACCTGCAAGAGCCAGCAGCTGGTAGTGTCTGTGGATTTGACAAGTCACAGATCTCTCTCATTTGGAGAGGAAACCACAGAGCTCACCCCAGCCCCCTCCACTTCTGTAAAAAAAAAAAAAAAAAGCAAAACCAACAACAACAAAACCCAGAGTACTGCTAGCTCTGGCTTATGGTAGTATTGGGGGTTAAACCTGGGACCTCAGAGCCCCAGGAGTGAAATTATATTGCATAAACTGCTGTACTAGCTCCCCACCCTCTCCTTCAATTTTCCCTTTGTCTGGGTGAGGCAGCAAGGTCATTAATGAGGCCTGGCACCCAGATCTTTGGGCCCACCTCCCACTGCTGGCTTGGGCTGGCTCCCACTGGAGTTGGTGAGGGTGACTGGAAGGGCACTCCTGAGTCACTCCCACACTTCAGTCCAGATGGCCCCGTGGTAGGGGTGAGGTGGGGGCCGAGGTGTGCTGAGCCGAAAGGGCTGGCCTACCTGCTTGCTGGGGTATTTGGGGGGGTTGGTGCGGTAGCTGTAGTCGGAGTACTGCTCGGAGCCCGTGGACGTGGTGTCCCCGGTGCCCACGAATGTGTTTGCCGGTGGAAGGTCCTGCACCACCTGGTGCTTCTTGGAGGCGGAGGGTGACTGGGGCTGCAGCTGGATGGAAGGCAGTGGGGAGTTGGAGCGGTAGTGGCGGCCCAGGTCAGGGCTGCCTGGTGGGTAGTTGAGGGGCAGGTGGATCCGCGGACTGTCTCCGGGGGCGTCGCTCATCAGGTTAAATTTGAGAGACTTCTGCAGCCCTGCCTCATCCTCGTCCTCCACTGGCTTCACAGGCTTAGGGGATTTGCTCTTCTTGCCTTTGCTCTTGTTGCCCTTGGAGGCTTTGCTGTTGGGTTTGGGGGCATATAGGTCCTTGGTCTCCTTCTTGCCAGCCTGGTAGCCACTCTTGGCCTCCCGCTGCCGGCAGTAGCGCACAAGCACAGCCAGGGCGATGAGCAAGGCCACGGCCACCACACCGGCCACCACGCCAAAAAGAATGTTGCCACGCTGCTTGGAGCGCTCATACTCAGGGTCCCCAGCGATGTCGATGTCCAGCGGGGTGTCCAGGCTGTGGCCCAGCAGGGTTTCCAGCAGCGTGCGGTTGGTCAGGGTCTCATTGACATACAGGTGCACCAAGGCGGTGCCATAGCGCGGGGGCTTGCCACGGTCGCTGACCTTCACTACCAGGCGGTGCAGCCCATGGTGACGCCGCTCAATCTCTTTCTCCAGCGTGATGGCACCGGATTGGGACCCTATCTGGAAGAGCCCATAAGGGTTACCCCCAGCGATGCTATAGGTGAGCTCGGCATTTACACCGGAGTCAATGTCCTCCGCTGTTACCTGGCTGACCGTCTCGCCCAGCCGCGTTTGGGGGGTCAGCAGCCGGTGGGATGTGTTGGATGGGGCGGTGATAAAGGGCGCATTGTCGTTCTCATCCAGCACATTGATGGTGACACCCACGTAAGCTGAGCGAGGTGGAACTCCGCCATCCACAGCCTTCAGCTGGAAGGTGTAGGTGCTCTGCTGCTCGCGATCAAAGCTCAGGCTGGAGAGGATGGTGCCCGTGCCATTCTGGATGACAAAGTCGCCGTTGTCCTGCTCCACAGTGAGCTGCACCCGGGCATTCTCCCCTTTGTCCCCGTCAATGACAGTCACCATGCCCACAGGACTCAGTGCTGGCATGTTCTCCATCACTGAGAAGTTGTAGCCACTCAGCATGAATTTGGGGTCATTGTCATTGCAGTCGAGCACATTGATGAGGACAGTGGCTGTGCCCTGGAGGCTGGGGCTGCCCCGGTCAGCTGCCACCACCTTCAACTCGTAGCTGTCCCGCTGCTCCCGATCCAGGGATGTCTTCACCCGGATCTCTCCACTCTCAGGTGAGATGGTGAAGAGACCCTTGGCAGCTGGCTCTGGCTCCAGAGAGTAGACCAGCTCGGCATTGGAGCCTGAGTCAGCATCACTGGCTGTGACCTCGGCAACCACTTCCCCTGGCTTGTTGTTTTCCGGGAAGGCAACCTCTGTAATGCTCTGCGTGAAGACGGGTGCATTGTCGTTAACATCCACCACCTGCACTTTGAGGGAGTTGGTGCTGGACAGCGGAGGGTTGCCGGAGTCCACTGCTACAATCTCAATGGTGTAGTCCTTAACCTTCTCATAGTCGAGTGGGGTGGTGGTCTGCAGGAAGTACTTCTTCTTGCTATCACTGCCCGTCTCGCTGGCCTGGCGCAGCTGGAAGGGCACGTCCCCTGCCACCACACAGGTGACAGCTGCATTCTCTCCTTCATCTCGGTCGGACACCTGTACCAGAGCCACTGCAGTCTCTTCCGCCACGTCCTCTGAGATGTTGGCCATGCCATCCTGGTGTGTCACTAGCCCTATGCCCCGAATCTCAATGCTGGGGGCGTTGTCATTCATGTCCTTCACTGTCACCACCACCTGGGCCCGGGCACTCTTGGGGTTGGTGCCCCGGTCCTTGGCAAGCACTGAGAAGCGCAGGGTGCTGAGGTCCTCCCGGTCCACAGGGCCCTGTACGGTGATGAGTCCAGTGTTCCTGTCCAGCCGCAGAAGACGCCGCACGACCTCAGGTGCCTGGTGGAAGGTGTAGTCGATCTCAGCATTGGCGCCTTGGTCAGAGTCATTGGCCTTCACCTGCAGGGCAGAGGAGGAAGGCATGGATGGGTTAATTCTGGGACAGTGAGTTAAGGGATGCTTGTACTGCCTTTCCAGCAAGCGTGGCAGACACACCTAATCTCACAGAAAGCCCTGCTCAAAAGCAGCTGGCTCACTGCCCTTTCCCAAGGCTGATACCATAGCAGATATTTCTGACCTATTTTCCCCAAAGATGAGAAGGTAGAGAAGGAGGAGGAGAATGGAGATGCAGCTTGTAGCTCCTCAGCTGTGTGACCAGAAACGGGGCAGGCTCAATTTGCCACTCCTACCCCACACCATTCAACCATGGGGATTGGAATCCAACCTGCAACTAGAGCAGCCTCTTTCTTTCTTCTTCTTCTTCTTTTTTTTTTTTTTTAAATATTTATTTGCTTATTCCCTTTTGTTGCCCTTGTTGCTTTTACTGTTGTAGTTACTATTGCTGTTTTTGTTGATGTCGTCATTGTTGGATAGGACAGAGAGAAATGGAGAGAGGAAGAGAAGACAGAGAGGGGAAGAGAAAGACACCTGCAAACTGGCTTCACAACCTGTGAAGCGACTCTCCTGCAGGTGGGGAGCCGGGGGCTCAAACTGGGATCCTTACGCCGGTCCTTGTGCTTTGTGCTATGTGTGCTTAACCCGCTGCACTACCGCCCAACTCCCAGCCTGTCTTTCTTTTTAAGATGCATTTGCCAATATTATCAAGAACCAGAGCATCTCTCTAGCAACTCCAAGAACTCGACATCTCAAGGTCAGTTAGGTGCTCTACCCCTTGGACCACCTCCCAGGCTGCTTAAGGCAGCTTTTCTACCCAATCCAACCGCTTTTCAATACTTCTGGAGGCCAGGAGGGGGTGGCTAGAAAGATGGTGTGTGCAGGAAGAGGAGGAGAAAAAAAAGAAAAGATGGTGTGTGTATGATATACCTGCACACACATGGATGACTAAGTGGGATTATGTAGTTCTGTGTGATTACCTGAGGGAGCATATGGGTTTGTGCATGTGTGTTTAGAATGCCAAGTTGTAAGGCCACCTGGAGGCCACACAGGTGAGGGGGATTTCTTCTGAAAACAGCAATCAGGTGGAGATGTGGGTCAGAGGGAACCCGCCAGGCCACTGCTTTGTCAAACCGGGGAAACCTGTTTCAGCAGCTTCTTCTCCCGCCTGGTGCTGAATAGGCACCAGCTTGAGGAATCCAGTCGAGCGGCCAGGAAGGAGGGGTTGGTGCAGGCCACAAAGCCTGCTGGCAGCGAGCTGGGCTCCCAGCATCAAACAATGAACTATCTGTCCCTCTGCAGTGGGCATGCCCTCCCACACCAATGCCAGGGCACAATCACCCCAACTCCACACAAACACGAGTGCGTGAGTGAGAATAGGGCAACAGAAGCCAGGTGAGGCTGGCCGGCAGGGTTAGAAGACTGTCATGGCCAGACAGAAGGGACGGGGTAATTTTAACAGAGTTTCTGAGAAGCCATGCAGATGAGTCCAAGGATCAAATCCCAGCTCTGTCACTTTCCAACTAGCTCTGTGACCTTGGGTCAATTACTCTGAGCCTCAGTCTACACATGTGTAACATGGGGATAGTGGTGTAATCTATTTTGTGCTGAGTAAATAGGATGATACATGGAAAATGCCAAACACTGCCTGGCATGTGAAAAGTGCTCCCTAAACATCATCATCCAACTCTCTTTTTGTCCATCTATCCATCCCTGAAAACTGGTGCCAACACAAAGAGGGCAGTTCACTTAGTGGGTCCTCCAGCCACGACTAGTCCCTGTTCCTTCCTGCCTGGCTTTTCTCCACAGTGGAGACACCTGGGCAATGGTTCTCTGTACCCCATTTCTACTCACAGCTGTGAGCACCCCCTTTCCTTTCTACCCTGTCTCCTCCCCTCATCTCTATCTCTATCCACCAGCCATGTTATTATGATTCTTACTGTCTCCCGTCTCCCTGTCTTTAGATTGATATCTCTCCCAGTTTCTTCCTTTTTTTTTTAATCACCAAGGTTTTATGCCCATGAGGTTCCACCACTCCTGGCAGACTCTTTTCTTCATTTCAGCCTCAGTTAGAAAAGAGATAGTAGGCGGGACACCAAAGTCCAAAGTGCTGCCACACCACGCGTGAAGCTCCCCCTGTGCAGGTGCTCACTCATGTGTGTACCTTAGGCTCAAACCTGGGTCCGCAGGCACAGTAAAGTGTGTGCTCTATCAGGGAAGCTGTCTCTCAGACCCTCTTCTCCCAGCTTCTTAAAGATAGCTATGGCTATTTCACTTCCTTCCCCTGTCCCTGGGGCTCTAGCCTTCTGCATCTGTTCTGCACCTCCCACCCACACGCACTTGTTTCTGCCTCTTTCCCACTACCTGCTCTCTCCCTTCCTCTCTCTCTTCTGTTCTGGCTGATTCTAGTCTGCTCTCTGCTTCACCCCATGGGAGTAGGGTAGCTGCTGCACACAGAGACTCTGAAATTAGACTTAGATATGGCCAAGGTGAGATCTGAACACACTGGCTGGGTGGTGGCAGGCATTCCTTCTTTCTATGGGCTCAATTTCCCATCTGTAAAATGGGGGATAATGCTTACCTTATATGCTGGGGTTGAACTGATATGATATACATAATATGTGGAGAACAGTGTCCCAGCACCTAAGCTATTATTATTTGCCACCCGACTTATCTGTCTCCCTTTTGTTTCTCAGTTTCTCTTTCACAGATTCCAGGCCACAAGACACATAAAAAAAAAAAAGAAAAAAAAAAAAGGCTGGAACTCCTCCAAGCACTCCTTGCAGTGTGAGGACCTAGGAGGATGGGTTTCCCAGGCTCGGTAACAGTGTGCAGGCTGGGCCGAACCCTCCAAGGCTCCCTCACTTCAAAGGCAGACAGCCTCAGCTCATGGGGAAGGAGAAAGGTGCTGGGCTGGCAGGAGGCCAGGCTGAGATGACAGCGGGAGATACACCTACCTGTCTGTGGGACGCTCACTTAGCTCCCTCTCAGGCCCTGGTCCCACCAAGCTGCCCAGCCCCTGAGGCAGTTCCCATGGATAGAGGTGCTGAGAACTAGCAGAGACAAGTGACCCCCTGCTGTGCCAAGCACCCCCACACCCTTTGCGTCCCATAGGGGAGTGGGGGGTGGGGGAACAAGTATACACCAGAGTATAGGCTTCTAAACTCTGAGTTACCTGGTGAAAATGATGTCATCTGACTGGGGGGTGGGGGGTAGGGATCTGTCCCATGGCTCTAGGGAAAGCGCCCCTGGTTGTGCAGATGCACTCATCTAGTCTCCAGGGAGATGCTACCTGGACAAAAGTGACTCTTAGCACCCAACTCAACTCCTCTGGTCAAGAGGGAAGGCTGTCATTTGACTTGGGAGAGGGCCTCACCTCTCAGGTTTTTCCTACTTGTTTCTGTCTTGGGGACAGGAGTTGGATTACACTCTCTGTGTGATGTCACTGTCACCTAAGTAGCTGGACCGAGGGATGCACTGCGTGGGTCTCACTTGGCTGGCATGGGGGCATCCTCACCGGGGTGGGGCTGGGGCCTCAGCACAGAACCCTGGAAGTTTCTCCCTTATGTGGAGAAAGCTGTCACCTGGTTGGTGGGTTCCCATGCTGAAGTAGGAGGTGGTCACCTTGATTGGCAAGTTTGGGGGGCAGATTCTCACCTGGATGACCGAGTGGCCGATGGGGCTGTTCTCTGATAGCTCAGCCTCATACGTGGGTCGCTCGAATTTGGGGGCGTTGTCATTGGTGTCAAGCACAGTGACTCGCAGCAGGGCACTGCTGGCACGAGGTGGGCTGCCACCGTCCTGCACCTTGATGGTGAGATCATAGGAATCCCAGCGCTCCCGGTCCAGGTTGCCCATGACGATGAGCTGTGGCTGCTTCCCCTCCTGATCCTCTGCCACCTGCAGCCCAAACAGCTCCTGGGCCTCGGGCCCAGCCTGCAGCTCATAGGACGCCACACCGTTCAGGCCGGCATCGCGGTCCGTGGCCAGCGGGATAGGGAAGAGGGAGCCGATGTTGGTGTTCTCGGGAATGGGCAGTGTGATGACTGGAGAGGCGAAGTTGGGCGTGTTGTCATTAATGTCCTGCACTTCAATCTGGCCCTCCAGCAGCCGGGGACTACCGTTCTGCACAAGATCTGTGATGGACACCTCAAACTCCAAGATGCAGGGCTCCCCAGGGAGCTGGTTCTGGCACTCTCGAAGCCCCTCCCTATCGATGGAGGTCTCAGTGGTGAAGATGTCACCCGTCTTGCCGTCCACCCGCAGGTATGGAGCACCCACCTCTAGTTTGTACAGGTGGCCCACATCTGGGAAACCGTAGTCAGCAGCTAAGCTTCCAATGAGCGTGTTGGGTGGCTGCTCCTCCAGTACCTTGTACACAACCCGAGTGGTGCGGCCTGAGGATGGAGCCAGCAGGAGCAGCAGTGCCAGCAGCAGCAACTGCTGCCCCCCAGGGCCTGGCCTGGACCGCAGGGCCCCCATCCTGTCAGACTCCAGAAGCAGGAGAGCTGGAAGAGGCCAAACAGGTGATCAGCTGGAAGAAGGGACCTGACCCCTACTCTCCCACTTCCGCTCTGGTAGCCAGCCCACCAGGAGAGCTCAGTCTCAGCATAGAAGCCTGACTCCCCACAGACAGGGAGTGACACAGCAGTGGTGTCTGCCCAGCTGGAGGAGCCAGTCATGAGCCAACTAGGAACAGGTCTGGAGCCACTCCCGCCCATGGAACACCCTGACCCACCTGACACTCTCGCTCCCTCCCTGCTGGCTGCTTTGCCCACACCTCCTTCTCACCAGCATCCTGCCTTAGTCACCCATGGTAATTACCCTGATACTGAGATAAGAGAGACAGCAAGTAGAAGGATAAACCTCCAGCACCACCCCCCCTCCACACACACACCAGCCAGAAACTGGTCATTACTCTCCATACTCAGGACCACTGGCTCAGGCTGATTGGAGGGAGAGGAAATGGCATCTTATCTCTCTCCCTCCCGAGATGTCAACTCCATATGTGGATAAGAAATGACACCTCAAATCCCCTCCTGACAGTAATCCTTAGTGCCTGATGTCCCCACTTCTACAAAGGACCAGTTTGAGCTGGGTACCAATCAAAGCTTGGAAAGGGCTAAGGTTGAAGAGCAGGTGTTAGCTCTCCCTAGGATACAAACTGGAGCCTGCTTGCATATAATTCCCAAGCTCCTCCCTCTCCCCTCCTACTTCCACTCTGGAGAGGAGACACTGACATGTGTGTGGAACAGAGAGGTCAAAATCAGGGTCAGAGCTGACAAGCCCTGGAATTGATATTGAGAGCTGCTCTGACCTGTCCCTAGCAACTGGGAGCCGAGCAGGTCTAACTGGGACAGAGCTGTGGTTGACACCACCAGCCCTTCCCTGCCCACTCCCCACACCCTTTCCAGCCCTCCTCCATGAAGATCTGGCTCCTGTGTGACCCTGGATACCCCACAAACATCTGGCCCCTCTTTCATACAGCCCCCCCAACTCCTGGTTCCATCTCACACCTGCCTCTCCCAAGTCCTTTAGTTGGAACCCTGAATGTTAGCTATCTACAAGCTGCACCTCTCCTCAGCACAATGACCCACTTCTCTGCCCCCTCACCCTCTTTGAGGCTGCTTTTGCAGACCCCAGTCAGACCTGCCAGCTCCTGTCCCAGTCTTGACTCTGTTCTCCCCTTTAACAAAACCCTAGGAAGCCCCTTGATTCAAATCCAGAATCTCTGATCCAGGACTTTTGGTGGAAAGCCTAGGTTCAAACTCTTTTCCCCACATTCCTTGCCATACCTGGCACACCTGGAATGCACCTGGAATACCCACCCCAGGTCACACACCTCCCACTGAATGAAGGTTCTGGTCCCTCGGAAGCCTTCCCAGGACTCTGCAGCCCACAGTGACCTCTTCTTTTGCCAGTGACAGTCACGGATTGTTTGTCTGAGCCCCACAGCAGTGAATCATCGGCTGCCTGGGACACCGCCATCCCTGGTCCCTACTGTAGGGCTTTGTATTGTGGGCTGTCCTGTGTTCTCTCCCTCTCAAGGCATCCTGAAGGAAGGGTTCAAGCCCCACCCACACACCTCCATAGAGCCAGGCACACTATAGGTGCCCATTCAAGCATCCAACGACTGTTTATTGAGCACTTACAATGTGCCAGGCTCTGTCCTGGGCACTGAGACACAGCCACAAAGACAGACACAGCCTGCATTGCAGAGATAACAATGGTTCTAACACAACAACGATGTCAGTTTCATTTGGTGGCGCACATTTGGCACCTGAGAGGCAACAGGGTGGAGGGAAGCAAGGGCTATGACATCAGCCAGTCTGAAGCAAACTCCAGCTGTCTACTTCCTGGTTGCATGAGCTGGGGCAAGTGACTTAGAGTCTCAGTTTCCTTACCTGTAAACCAGGGATGAGGCTACCTGTTTGCTAGGAAGTTTGAGATCACATGGGCTAAATGCCCAACACACAGTGATCATTCAACAAATGGTCTCCCCAAGCATTTACAGTTGTATTTATGTAGTCATGTGGGAAATAATTCAGAAATTGTCTTTCTTACAAGACTGAGCAGAGAGCAGAACTTCAGCTTTATTTCATCCTACCTCCTCAAGATCCTACCCTCTATCCAGCACACTATAAGTAACAGACCCTAAAACCTGATTTTAGCTGCCAGACTTGTCCTGTCCAGGTATGATCCATGTGGTCAACAACCTGCTAGAGTCAATTCTACTACTCTGCTCAGGCAAATTCTCACTGAATGCAGGTCCCTTTCCACAGACCAAGCCCTTCACTTCCTCTGCAGTCTAGCTTTTCCCAAGCTCTGCCCTTCCCCGGTCACTCTATAGCACTAATGTGCTCAGAGTGTGAGGCCATTATCAGATTAGAGTTTGTGTTTGTCCTCAACTGCAATCTTAATCTCTTCAAAGGGAGGAGGGATTTATCTGCAGTTCCATTTTGGCTCCACCCTCCAGCCACCTCCCCTCAATTTTCACAAAGCTCGTTTTACTACTACAAGCCCCACCCAAAGACACCCTTCCGGGACCCTCCAAACAACTTCATTCCCTGCATAAATGGGGGTGAAGTATGTGGAGGGGGCTACCTTGGAGTCACCCTTGGAGACTCTCATGTAGTGCCTCTTAGGACCAAGCCTCTTAGGGTCACAGCCCCAGTTTTAAGAATTGTATGAAACTGTGGTGCAGTTTCCAAGCAAAGTGAAAGTTCAAGGATTTTCAGCTACAGATCAATTTCCAATTGGGGAGTTTCTTTCTCCATCTGGGTCATTATCTGGGGCTGGATCCTTCAGGTTTCAGGGGCTTTAGGCAGCAAAAACAGCTTGGTTTGGACACTCCCTGCCCCACCCCCATGCAGATTCTGCCTCACCCTCGGATCATTTACTTCCAGCCAGCAGAGAAGTCAGGAAAGGGCTGTGGTGTTAAAAAACTTCTGAGTAGGAAGCACAAGGAAAGGGAGGGGAGAAACAGGAAAAAGGAGGAAAGGGATGGGGGCTATGGGAGGACTTCCTTGGGCAGTGGTTAAGAGGATTCAGGCCCCTGAAGCTTGTATAAATTCCTTTAACATAGGTATTACCTGGCCCCACCCTTAGGAATTTTGATTCTGAAAGTGGGACCTGGAGGGACCTCAGGGCAGTTAAGTGATCATGGTCCCAGGTCACCAGGGAATGACTTTGGAATGCACTTGGCTCAAGAAATGAAGAAGTGCAAATTCTACCATTATCACTTTTATCATCAGCACCATTGTCATCACCACCTCCAGCATCCCAGCTGCCTCTCTCCCCCCTTCTTCTTCTTCTTCTTTTTTTTTTTTTCAAATTTTCTATTTTTAAATTTACATATAGTATCCCATCAAATCTCCCCAACCCTCTAAGACTGACACTACTTACTACAATACTCCCCCATGATACAGATCATAATATGGAGGCCCCCAAAAGAAAGTTATTTTGGGCCACACAAGTAATGAGTAGAAGAGTCAGGATTTGAGAAATAATGTCCTTCCCCCTGGGAGCAGGAAGCCTGGTGGGGAATTCAGCAGAGTCTGATGTTTGCTGTGGCCTCCCCACCCTACAGGCTCCAGCTTCCTGGCAGAAAGGGGAAGAAAAAGAAGGGGCCTAGGATTCAGGAGCTGGAAGACCCCAGCCCTCTTGTCTCCCACTACTTCTCCTCCCTACCACCCCCACAGGCAGAGACAAGGGCATCCAGACCTGCAGTGAGGCTGGCCCTGCCCCCACCACCTCTGAACTTTGTCCCCTTGGTTACTAGGAGTCATTTGTCCTAAATGGCAGCCTTTGAAGTGATTAGAGCCTTATCTGGCTCTCCCCAGGCACAGGCTGCCTTCCTGGCAAGGGCGTCCCCTCTGCCCTGTGACTTGGGCACCAGGACCCTGAGAAGTCAGAGCCTCTCCTCACACTCTGGTGCAAGAAAGCAGAGTCCAGAGAAGCCAAGGCAAATGCCATCTGTGTAAACACATGGAGAGAAAGGCCAGCAGGGAAGGTTCACCTGGAACCTTCACTTCCAGTCAGGCACTAAGCCCAGGGTCCACTTCCCGCTGTGGCCTGAGAGTAAACACAAAGTTTCACTGTCCACACTATCAGATCAATTCCTACCACCCAATCTCACCCCTAAGTTTTATTCAACAGCCACCACCACCAGCAGTACCACCACCAGGGCCACAAAATGCTAAGGGACATCTGGAAGGAGGGTAAGCAAGGGGGCTGTGTGGGGTGGAGCATTCCCAGGCTTCCCACAGTGAGCCAGCTTGCAGCCCTCATCAGCTCTTCTCCTATCTTTCCCACAACCCTCTATTAGCCTCCACAGGGCTTCCAGGCACCTGCATTCTTGAGTCAATTATCAGGATTCGAACCCTGGCTCCACCATTTCCCAGCTGTGTGACCTGGGCCAAGTGTCTTGGCCTTTCTGAGTCTGTTACCACTCTGGGGAATGGAAATAATCAATCTAGCCTCTTGAAGTTCTTCGAGAGGCCTAGAGGAGTGGTTCTATTACATCGTCATGAACAGATGTATCTACCTCCGAATCACAGAACATTCTATTTCCAGCATCGGACACACAGTAGGTACTCAGTGGGTCCAATACATAACCAAATCAATCTCCTGTGGGTTGGGCAGAGCGTGCAGGCAAGGATGCTGAGTCTCCAGTGCTGCACTGCACACACGCTTGCCACTAGCCCTGGGCCTGGCAGATAGTAGGAGCTTGGTGCTTTGTATAAAGACCTTGCAGCACCAACTCCTTCCTTGCTCAGCAGAAGGTTTTCTTCCCCCGCCCCTTCCTCTGCACATAGCACCCCACTCAGCCGGCCCCCCACCGTTGCAGGTCCTCTCCTGGCCCTTCCATCCGTTCCCTATCCTCTAGCAGTTGGCTTATCATCGCCTAACCCCGTTTTCCTCGGTCAAGCAGCCTCTCTGCCCGGAGGCCCTTTCTAATTCAAGTTCCTTTTGGAAACTAGAGGGCCTGGGCTGGGGTGGAGGGGTGGGGGTGGGCAACAACGATTAAACGTGGGCAGTAATGAAACTGAGTAAACTACCTACCACAGCGTCTGTCCCTGGCTGCCTCTGAAGGCCCTTTCGCTGCTCTCCCCTCAATCCCACCCGTGTTTTGGTTTACTTGGAATGAAGGACTTGGAGCCTCCTGGATCCCAGTGGAGACAGTCACACCCCCACCCCACTCCACCCCCCGCTCCGGGATGTTGCCATCTGGGTACCCTCTTTCGTGGCGGCCACAGAGGGTGGCCGGTCAGGCCCGGGGCAGGTAAGGGAAGGCCCCCTGCGTCTTCTGACACCAAATCCTGGTCTACTCCTGGGCGCTCAACACCCAAACCCAGCGGGTGTCTGGGTGTGTGTGTTAGGGGGATGGGAGAGGAATGAGGGGGGGGGGGACAGTGGCCATTCCTCCTCCATTCCAAGCCGCCCCGCCCCCACCCCGGCGGCGCCAGGCCTCGGGGACTCCAGAGAGGCGGGGGCGTGTGCAGTGTGAAGCCTGGACCCGCAGACTTCTGGAGCCCCCAATCCCAGAGGCGGCCACAGCGAAATCCCTGCACTTTCTCCACATCCCGCACCCCGGGCCTCCGCCTGGGGTCCCCCGCAAAGCGGGCGGCGGCGAGAGCGGCGCAGCAGGCGCCAGGAGGGGGCGGGGAGGGAGCGGGTGCCCGTATCACAAAGCCGCGAGCCTGGCCCCGCGGGGTGTGCTCTGGAACTCACCCCTCGCTGCGAGCGGAAAGGGGGTGTTAGGCCGGCGCTCCATTACTCAATACCTCAAAGTCCCCCAGCAGGGGGGAGAATGAATGGTGGCCGAACCCTGAGGAGGAAACTAAAGCCAAAAGTCTGAGTTACCCAGGAGACTGGGGGTTAGCAGGTGGAGGGGGGGGTCGCAGAGGGGTGTAAGCCCACCTCGCCAACTGATTCTACTCGGGCACCTGCCGCGACCTTCCTTCTGCCCCCAGGACCTTACCCAAACACTTGTGGCCGCGCCCAGGTGCAAGGGACACAGGTGCGCGGGACCCAGGTGTGCGGGGGGACCCAGGTGGCTCGGAGAACGCGGCAAGATGGTCTAGGAGGGTCGCGAGGCTAGGCCCAGGTTGGCACCCGCGGCGACAAGATCTAGGTCCCCAGAGCCCGGGGAGGCGGGATGGCGCGGCCTGCCAGGTCCAGCTTGTTCCGGGAATGCCCGGCCCGCCCAGCCCAGGAGTGGCGGTGGGGGAGGAGCCCGCAAGGAAGTCGGTCCCACCGACCCCTGGCTTTCCAGCTGTGCGGATATTTACCATAACACTGTAGCGATTAAGGTTCAGGGGCCCTGGGGGTTAGTCCACGGCTTCCTCTGACTACAGCAGTAGCCCTCTGAGGAGAAGAACGGTGTGTGTGCTTGTGTGCCTATGCTGCAAGGTGTAAGGTAACACCGTTGGTGTAAGGTGTGTGTATGACACCCAGTGTTAAGATGTGGGAAGCAATGGATTCTGTGTTTGTGGCCGTGAGGCGCTGCTATAAGTGCCTTAGTGTGTTAGGGTGTGTGCTGTCAAGGCGTGTGCTGAGACACTGGGTTGTGTTTATGTAGGTGCAGTCAAGGGGTGCCAGAGAGATCCATGCTTTACCTCTGTGCTGGCCAAGAAGCAACACAATTTATGTTAGGGTGTGTTTCTTAGAAGACTCTTGAGAGCCAGGCCAGGTTTGGAATGTCCATCTGGTGAAGGACGGCCTGAACACTCTTGCCTGAGGAGACCGGATTGTGTTTGTGTGTATCACCATGTCACCGAATGTCACCCCGCTTGTGTTGTGCTGCCCTGCCAGGCGGGTGGTGGGGGGATTAGGGGTGTTGTGTGTCCAAGCTGCTTAGCTTGCAGGCGCCGAAGCTTATTCTGAGCGAGTGACGGGGCCCCAGTGGGCGCTGGTGTGCGGGAGGTATGTGTGCGCGCACATATGTACAGAGGGATGTGTGCGTGCACATATGTCAGCCCTCTGGCCCTCGGTGCCCGCCAGGAGCAGGAAGCGCCCGAGTGAGCAGGGCTGCTCGCCCAACAAGTGTGTGTGTGCGTGCTGCATGGGGGTCCTGGCCGGCTTCTTCCTCGGGGAGCCCCTCACAGCCACCTTCCGGGGGGGGGGCTGCGCGCCTCCCCCAAACCATCTCCAGCCCGCGCGCTCCTAGAGCCCCCTTCTCCGCGCGGGGAAGAGGCCTCCGAGGCTGGGGTCGGTGTAGCACTCCTCTCCCTCCCCTCGCTCGGTTTCTCGCTGCGGATTTAGGAGGCCGGGGTGCCCTGGCCGCAACCCCTACTCCGACTCCCAGTCGCCCCCACCTCAGCCCCAGCGCACTAAGCACCAGCCGGGCTCGGTGTCCTCGCTCCACGGGGCGCCCCTCCTTCAGCTCCCGCCACCCAAGGCCGCTCCCGATGGGGAGCCGCCGCCGCCGCCGCCACCGCTGGGTTCTTACCCGCCTCCGGGAAGCGCCGGCCGCCGGCCCTGCAGTCCATGAGCCGATACCCGCCCCGGCCCTCCTGCGGCTCGGCACCGCTCGGGCTGGCGCTGCGGTTCGGGCTCCGGCTCCGGCTGGCTGGGGCGCAGCAGCCCCGGCGGCTTGGCCTCCGCGCCGCGCTCCCGCTCCCCAAGTGTGTGAGGCGGCGGCGGCGGAGCCAGCAGCGAGCGGAGCGCACAGCCCGGCCCGCCCCCTCCCTTCCCCCTCCCTGCCGGCCCGCCCGCCCGCCTCCCGCCCGCCCCCACCCCCCGCGGCCGGGAGGTGGAGCTCGGGACCGCTCTGGTCCCGCCGGGAGGGGACCCCAGCCCGTCTCTCGAAAGCAGGGGTTCCCCCTGGCTCTTTCCCCGCCACCCCAGGCCCGGATACACAGGCTGGCCCCTTCCCTGGCTCTTCACCCTTCTCCCACTGGAGCCCCAGTCTGGGACCCCTCCCGAATCCCTTCCGGGCCTCATGAGACACCTGTCCCCTATGCTGCGCTCTCCACTCCCTCCCTCAAGGGAAGTCGAGGCCAGGGAAGTGTCTCCCCCGGGGCCTTCGTCCCTGGTCATCGCTCCCCCAGGGCTACCCTGTTTCGGCCCAGACCCCACAGCTGACTCGGTGCGATGCTCCCTTCCGGCTGCGCTTGGGGGGACGCCCGCCCCTCCCCCTCTGGCCGGAGCCGCAGAGCGGTCAGCCTCGGAGGCTGCAGCAAGCCGTGGGGGAGGAGCGGAGGAGGGGGATGGAGGAGGGGTGGGTAGAGGGACCCAGGGTTTCTGTAGGCTGAAGAAGGGGGTATACACAAGTGTGAGAATGTGGTGGCTCGCCGGAGCTCGGGTTATTCAAGGGTCTACCCGCGTCCCCCATCACCTGCCCTCCAAGAGGCAGAGAGTTGTGTGTCCTTACACTTTGACCAGTGACACACACACGCTCACAGTGTCACACGGGTCCCGGACTCGAGAAGCACGCGGTGTCACGGCCTGTGTCACACGCCCTCGCAGTGCCACACGCTCCCTGCCACACTCACGCTTTCCAAGTCACACACGGTGTCACACGCAGTGTCTCACACACTCCGATAGTTTCTCCCGCTCAGCTCCGGCTCTCTGGCGCCATCTAGAGGTTATGGAGAGGCTCGGGAACTCCCTTTCGTGTGTTGTGGGGGTTTGGTACCCCAGGCTACCAAGTGCCCCAATTCCGTATGACTTTGGGCCCCTTGCCTCCTAGGCCCAGTCAGGGTATTCTAGGCCAGAAGAATGAGGAAGTCTGATCCCGGCAAGGTCTGGCGGTCGCTCAGGATGGAAAGATCTATTTATGAGGTGACTGGTTCTGAAACTCCGTTGGCCACTAGCCCCTGATTCTTCCTACTTGGCCTCCTGCATTTTGTCATGTCTCCAGCGCTTCTATCTCCGTCTCTTTCCCTTGCTTCTTCTTTTGCTCATACTTGGCCTCTTTGTGAGACACTCTTCAGGATAACAGTGTCATCTCTGGACAGGTAAGGTCACAAGCCAGAACTGTCCAGAATCACCACTCCCAGAACAACATCCAGAAGCCCTTCTCCCCTTTTGGACTGCATCCTGCTCTGGTCCTCAAATCCAGCACAGGCCCCTCCTCCAGTGGGGGCGAGAGGTGGGAGCAAGCTCCAATGGGAGATGGGGTGAGCTAGAGGAAGAAGGATCTCTCCTCTTTCCTCTGCCAGTCTTCTGCTCTTCCCATCATTGAGCACAGCTCCAGGGATGAAATCAGTGGCCTAAAGAGAAGAAATCTTCCACAGAGCTGCCCCAGCCTCCCAGCCCCCAGCATGTGCTGGCTGCCCACTGCAGCAAACCCTCCCCGTCTGCTTGCTGGGAGCCATTCAAAGGCTCCTCTGTTCTCCTCCCTTACTCAGGGCTGAGCAAGATAGGCAGCCGCAGAGCTGGGCAGGAAATGCTAATCTCCCAGATGTTCTCCTCCGTCCTCCCCACTCCACCACCATCAAAACCAAATCCTGCACCAAGTGGTCAAAGCAGAACTGGGCCAGGGTAACACCAGGGTGTGCCTCTTCTTTTCCCTACCCCACCCCTTCTGGCCCTGCTATCTGTGGTGGAGGACCTGAAGCTGCAGCTATGTAAAGCTGGGGCTGGCTTGGAGGAACGAGGGTGGCAGCTAGAAGTAGGGTGGTTGGGGAGCAAGGGAGATAGCATCTGAGATGAGGAGAAGGCAAACTCTGACCCTCATGCCAAACTGGGGGGAGGAACTAGTTTGTAAGTAGAATATGGGAGATTGGTGTGTGTGTGTGTGTGTGTGTGTGTGTGTGTGTGTGTGTGAGACTGAGATTCCAAGAGCCAGGAAGACAGATACCTGATCTAGGAGCTATTGGGGTGCTTGTAGCCTAAGACTCTTGCTGTGGTATGCATGTATCTACAATGGGCTGGGGGGTGCTATAGGGCCTGGCAGTTGTAAAAGAAAGATTGTATGGCCTCTCGCTGCAGTTGGGATGCTGCTGTGCCTAGGCTACAGCCAGGGGCAGTCAGATAAACAGGGAGGTTATTGCCAAGTGCTGTGTGTGTGTTCTTGTGAGCATTTTGAGGAGAAGGCTATAACAGAAATGTCATTAATCCCAAAACCAATAGCTGTAAGGCTGGCACACCTGAGCTGGCTATATACTGGGAGGCTGTTTTCTGTTAATATGACGTAGTTGGGGCTGTAGCCAGATCTCGGTACTAGGAGATAAAAGGCTGTTGCTAGGAGCCTGTACCTGGGAGACAGGCTGTTACCTGGGATAAAAGCAGAGCTACGGTTGTCTGTAGGACTGTAGCTGGGATGCTATTGGTCCTAAAGCTATAGCTGTGATGACAGTGTACCAGGGATTGGTTACAACTAAGATGCTGTTGCCCAGGCTTGTGGCTTAGCTGTAACTGTATGCAGGACTATAGCTGGAATGCTGTTATGTCTGCAGCCATAGCTCTGAAGCTCGAATGTGGCTGGAAGACCATTTCCCGGTAATAAGCTGGATCACTGTTGTGTGGGGGCCAGAGCCCAGACTCCATTGCCTAGGAGACAAGAAGCTGTTCTCTGGGATGCTGCTCTGGGAAGCAGGATGTTACCTGAGATGGGAGCTGATCTGCTGTTGGAACTATTCTACTGTTGTGCTTGGGATGGCTCCCAGGTGGCTGTGGCTGCGGCTGTGACTGGCTGGGTGGGGGCAGGCGAGTGAGCTCTGCCTTGAGGTCTGGGAGATGCCAGGAGCCCTAGGCTGGGCGGGGGCTGCAGCTCTGGGGAGGCTTCAGCAGCTGCTGTGCTGTGGAGCTGGGAAGCCTGTTTTCATTACTGTTTTAACTCTTTTTTTAACCTTGTTTTTCTCTCGGCTGCACTTTCGCTCACTCATTAATTTTGGTATTTTTCTCACGGTGCCTCAGCCCCTGTCACGGCTGCCATGGAAACAGGAGGCAGTATGCACAGTGCCAAAGTATCTGATCGAAAAATATCCAAAATAAGAAAACACCAAAATGACTGTGCTGAGAGCTATGGCTGAGGAAACACCAATGGCTCAGGCCCGGGGAACCCTAGGCTCCCAAGGGACGCTTTCACCACCATCCCATGTGCCCAGGGAAGCTCTTCTGAACCTGATGATAACCTGGGAGGCCCTTTCCCAGGGGGCCCTCAGGATACTTCCCCCAGAATTCTGAGATTTCCGGTGGTCCCTGCCCAAGGTGCAGCCTTGCCTGAAGAAGGAATACTGAGAGGTGTGGGAACTGGTGTTCACCCCCTAGGAGCCGACATCAAGCTTCTGGAAGCTCCCTACCTGCTCTAGCCATGAACATCTGCACCCACCCACACAACCCTCCTCAGCCCCTCCTTTCCTGAGGTTTCTGTTTCCAGAACCCACATTTACTTCCTTGTTTTATAACCCACAACCTGGGCAGGATGGACAGAGGAAGAGGAAGCCATGCCTCCAGGACCACCCCTCACTCCCCAGGGGAGGTGCCAGGCAGAGGGATGCTACAGAATCACCAGACATTCCTGTCTCTGGCCACCTCTAATGCTGGGGGAGATTCCTGAATACCACACCTGCTTCAGTCTGTCTTCTTGATTCCTGGAAGCCTCCTATTCCCACAGGGACATGTCCCTAGAGGGCTATAAGGGTAAAGCCTACAGATACAGTGGAAAGGAGCAGAGTTCTTGATCCCCTCTGTCTCTTTCTTCTTCAGCCACCAATTGCCCCTCTGAAGGGCAGGATGTCTAGATGTCTGTCTAGAGCTGAGAATTAGAGGCCGGAGAAGGAGGCCCTCAACCATCTCAGTCTCACCACAGGATTATATCCCCTTTCCTTCCTGGTGTGTCCCTCCCCCACAGAAGCGGGCTCCCTCCTAACTGGTCTCCATTCTCCCCTGCGAAGAGCTAGAACTCATCTCCTGCCCCTCACTTTCAATTGTTGCTCCCCGCACCGGAGCCCCCAGCTCTGGTGGCCTTGGCCTCCAGGCAGAGCCTTCCTGGGCACGTTTCCATAGAAACTGGGTAGTCTGTGCAATGCGGGAAGGGGAGGGGAGACCGGAGCATCGAGGAGGGACAGTCCTGGAAGAAGGGGCATGGACACAGGGAGAAGAAGGGAAGCTGGTCCTCTCAGGTGGAGGGGTGGGGGGGTCCTTGATTTGGGGAGGGGTGATAACTCCCATTTACAACTTGCAATGCAGCCTCCCCGAGGAAGGGGCAAAGCTAATTCCTCCCCTGGCACTGGAAGGAGGGGGCTTCTCTTCCTTACCCACGCCCACCCAAATCCCTCTTTACCAGGAAGGCCTGATATGGGATGAAGCTCTTTGCCAGGAAACTCCCGCTTCTAAGACAGGAGCCCTAAAATACCTTCCTTCCTGTAGTGCTTCCCACTCGTCCTAACCTAATGGATCTGCACTCTGGAGGCCAGGCAGCCCCAGGGACCCGGTGGCCGCTCCTGACCCCGTAGCGTGCGGCTCTCAAAAGCCCCATTCATCTCCGGGGGCTGAAGGCGCCATTGTCCCCGGCGGGGGTAGTGGGGGGCTGACGAGGGGGGTTGGGGGG